>NC_056732.1:1493360354-1493477854 GCF_019279795.1 Protopterus annectens
GCTTTAACATGCCTCTTGGATATTGTTTGCTTCTTTTTTTCTTTGTTCATTTTTGATGAATACAGATTCTTGTATGTTATTACTGGACCTGCATTTCACATACTGTTTACTGTTCTGCAGATTAAATTCATTATTGTGTTTGAAATACTCTGAACATAACAAAAGCAGTGTAGATAGATAAAGTTAAGGCAAATGCTTGGTTAAACGAGTCACAACCTTTACTACATTTTTCAGGAGTCCCTGGAATACAGACGAAATGAACCAGAAAAACCAGATGTATTTCTGTAGGGAGCAACAGGAGATGCCTTACAGTTCTGGTAACACCAGCCCTCCAGATGGACTAAACTCAATAACAAACAATAGTCCGCTGGTGCCCCAAAGAAGCACATCTTTGCAAGTGACACCTACACGTAATTTATCTCAACATGTGACTGATTCAGAAAGAAATGAGGACAACAAATCTAAAGAGCAGAGTGGTGTATCTTTAAATAAAACGAATAGCCCTTCAGTGAAAAAATCAGAAGCTGTATCTTACGATATCAAACGTGTAGGGGACAGGGAATATGAACATGCTTCAACATCTCATTTAAGAAAATATAAAGACTCTGCCTGTCATATGACCTGTGCTTCCAGCAGCTGGCCTTGTGATGTAACCAGATTTGGCAATAGTACTGACAACAGATCCTGCAGTTACATTCCCATCCAAGAAAACCTCTCGTATGCAAACACACAGTCACCAGAAAGGAATCTAAGAAATCTCTGCAAGTCGCCTGCTGGTCTGGAGTGCCCTGACAACTTATTTCCAGTTCCATTGACAGACAGTAATTCATCAAGACGTTCTGTGGCAACAGGAACACCAACACACAGCCCCATATACTCTTTCTACACTGAAACTGATAAAGGACAGCCAGCTGAAACTTCAGCAACAAGAACTGCTGAGTTTAAAGGAGATCTGTTTCACAATGATAAATGCAGTATGGTAGGATATAGAAATATGCTGAATCAGACAGCAGGTGAGAATGGTAAACAAATGCTTATAAAAACGGACTGCATGAAATGCGCTACTGAAAATGAATTAGTTGGACACTGTCTGCCACATAGTAAAACCTCTGCTTTCTCTAAGTTTGTTTCACCAAGAAAGGGCAGCACAACTTCAAACCCAGGATTCTGCAGTTCACACATGACTGATGAGCATAACCAGAGGCCAGGTACATTACTTGGTCATCCAATGTCAGAAGAATCAAGGCCTCATTTTGAAGTGGCTGAAAAACTGTCAAAACAACATGAAAAGTCAGTGACCACTTCTGTGCAGGTTTCTTCTCAGCAGAGCAAAATCCAGCAAATAAAACATAATTCTGGAAGTGCAGCTATCAGTTCTGAGAACAAATTTCAGTGTACTGAAATGCTTCAGAAGGAGCGGGAAAAAGCTAATAAACATTCACCACTGATAGTAAGAAGGCAAGCCATGGAGCCCACAGAGAACAGCAAAATACCAGAGGTATCCTAAATGCCCTTTTTTTCTGACCAACTATAGCAGTATGTAGTAAACAATTGCTGTTTCCTTTTAAGGGACCTTCCAAAATGGTCATTATTCAGAGGTAATAATGAGAAAACCGTAGTAAAGTACCATTTATTTATTTAATTTTATTAAATTGTTAAGTTTAATGGAACTGAAGTCTCCCTTTCAGGTGAGACCATAGGCAACAAAAGACTTCAACAGAAACTGAGAAACATTTTTGAGTAAGCAATTAACCTAAACTGCATATTTTGGGAGGTGAGGAAAAGCCAGAGTACGTAGAAGAAGCTGATGCAGTCATAGGAATAACATGTAAACCTGACCTAAACAGCACCTGGAGATAAAGTTAACACTCCAATTAACGCTGAGAGGCAGAAGCACTAACACTGCATCACTGTGCTAGTATCCAATAAAAGAAGTGCACAAGTAGCACTAAATAAACTGGCAGTGGTGGTGTATCATGCATCACTGGCAAGACCCATGAGGCCACAGGATGAGTGCATTGCACCACCCAGGACATGCCGTGATTTAACACAATTCACTTTCAGTTGAGTGTTATTTTTCAGATTTGGTTGTTCTTACAAGCATATCAATGGGTTTGAGACTGATGTAATTTTCTATGTATTACCATATAGATCCATTACATATGCTCACTACTAAAATACTTTCATCATCCTTTTGTGCCACAAAAGCTCATAAATTATTGTAGCTTAAGTACACTTACTTGAGCTGAATTCAGTCAATCAATTTTGTGAGCATGTTTGACGTCTCCACACCCTGTAAACTTCATTATTGTTGGTCCAAGTTACTGCATGTCAGAGAAAGTGATTCTTGACAAGCAATGTGATTCCTGTCTCATTCTTTTTTTCCGAGAGGCACTGACCTTGGGCCACTCACTCCTTGCTAACAAGTGAGTGACTAAATTTTACTCTACAATGAAGAGAGGGGAAGAGTCTGACAATCTGAACAAATGCCAGTTGGAGTCAGCGTGCTAGAGCAAATGTGTAGTGAGTTCAAAGTGATAAGCAAGTGAATGTAAGCCCTTGCTGCATGGCAAGGGGGTTTGGGGTTGGCACTGGCATAACAGTTAATGTGTTTACTTCAGAAACAAAAGGTACAGGGTTTGATTTTCTCCTTTGAAGGGTAAACTGTCTAGGCTTAAAATTGTCCACAAGGGCAACTAGCCTAGTACTTACATATGAACCTGTAAGTTATGCCGCTTCATTGCCACCTGATGTGAGCTGCTGAATATATTTATTTAGCTACTTGCAGTTAATTCACCCTGTGAGTTTACTGATATTAATAGGTGTATTATATGCAAACTTAAGAACCCTATCTACATGATGCAAAATCATAGCAGTAAGTGTGTTTTAATTCATTTGCTAAAGATGCATATATATTGCTGGTAATTAATAGAAGCGTGGGTCAGGTACTTTGTGTATGAAAAACCTAGTTCACTGCAAATTGATGCAAATGAACATTTGTATATGTCTTAGAGAAGTGAATCCTTTGATTATGGAAAGCAGAATTTAAGTCACAGGCCATATTTAGGTCCCTGGAATGAGTAGCCTTAATTTCATTTGATTTACGGATATGCAGCAAGTTCATTAGGTTTGGGTCTTGGATTGCTCTGTATGCCAGGCATCAGTCTCTTCTAAGAAGTCTATATGATATGGAGTATAGTGACAGGGACTTTAGTCAGTCTGTGAAAGGCACATGCTGGAGCCCGTTGATCTTCTTTGTTAGAAACCCCTGAGGTCTCTCTAATTGCTGCAGGGGCTTAGAACAGAACATGCCAAATGGAGCATTATACTTCTTTTGCTCTTGAGGCGGTGCCTTTACTAATCAAGTGTGCAACATATAAAGCTTTCCTTACTCCAGTAGACATATGGTGGTTGAAGATAAGGCTGCAGTCAACTTGTGATCCCTGGTCCTTTACCACTTCATGGGTACTTAGAGTGTTGTTGTGATTTGATAGCATGAGGAGACATTGTTTGTGCCAAAGGGAATGATGATGCATTTCTTTGCATTCAGTTTGAGACTGTAACTAACACATCAGTTGTTGGTCTGCATGAGAACCTCCTGGAGTATACTAACATCATTTGGGGATTAAATTATTGCATCTAGTTTGCAGTTGTCTGCGAACTTGGTCAGCCAAAACCTCTAAGTTTTGACCTAAACTTCTGAGAAGTATATACCAAACAGTAGGGGCCCAGCATTGACCGCTGTGGCACTCCACTGGTAACAGGTCTTCTGGTTCACATGGAGTCACCCACTTTGATAGTGTGTGTCTGGCTTGTGAGCCAGTTGGCAACCCATCTTACAACAAAGGGGTTTACATTCAGTTTGCTAAGTTTATCAGTAATGTCTGAATGTGAGATTGTGTAGAAAGCCTTTTTCAGGTTGAGGTATGCTGTGTGCACAGATTTGCTTTCATCAATGGCCTTGGTCACATTAGGTCTGCAGAGATGTGCACATCACTTCAGTTTAGCCCTGCTAACTGCTTTTACGGAGGAGTAACATCTTCTTTTCTACTGAAACTGCAACTTCCATGTTAGATCATCCCTGCTTTCTCTGCCATGTTTAGATCATCAGTTATGATCACCCCTAAGTCCTTTTCTAACTTTTTGTCATCACTTCTGTTTCCCATCTAGATATGCATAACCTTTGCAGGTTATAATTTGCCAGCAGTATTATTTTTTTTTCTTTGAATTTGAAATGACATGTTTTAGACCCTTTCCAGTCTTGTTAGATCCCTTTCCAACCTTCTTACTACTTCTTTTGTATGAACTCTGTTGAGTATCTTTGAATCATCATTAAAAAAGTATACTTTTCCTTCCAGGCCTTCTGCAGTGACTCTTATATAGACAGTAAAAAGGATCAGATGCAGTTTTGACCCCTGTGATACTCCACTCCAGCCATATTTTTATCTGCAAGGATTAGGGTTGCCACCTGTGCATCCTTCCATTTCCTGATAAATAAGCCATGCCCACTGTATAATGAAAACACACCTCTTGCATCAGGGTAGCTGCATCCCTTTTAGCAAGCCGCACCAAGAAACACCAATTTTAAAATGCCATATACAGTGACTGCATGGGCAGCCTTAGATAATATGGCTCCTTAGGCAAAGTATCCCATGGTAATCCCTACACCCACTTTCTATTGTCACCATGGCATACACCCCAGTGTCTGTTGTTTTCCTCCCATACTTGCCCCCTTATAGTAAGCAGAATACCTTTGTTTTGTCTTCTCGCACTTAGCCTAACTTGTCACCTTTTTCTCTACATTCTTGCAATACATCCTAACTGACCAAGACTGTACTGTAAAAACTGCAGTGGAAAGAATATAATTATGCTGGTAGTCTGGGTGGGATGAACCCCCAGAAGCTATGGGTTCAAATCCTCTAAAGTGACTTATACAGCTTTTTTTAAACACCCTTGGTCAAGTGATGGCCTGAAAAAGCAAAAAAATCATGACTAAGAAAAGAAACTGATTATTTTTATTTCTTAAAAAAAAAAGAACAAGGTTATGCCCAGGGCTTGATGTTGAAGGCTAACAACGTAGTAGTTACCACAAAATAGAGTAGTAGTTGTCCATAATCTGAGAATAAAATACATTGTGAGGACACATGAATCATATCTGAGATGATTGCCTTCCTCCCAACCTCACAAAAAAGACAGCGATTTTCTGTGTACCCATATAGTGTTAAACTGGGATGAAAGTGAAAGGACAAGTGAACATAGTCATATATTTTACGTTGCTGCTGTCATATCAACGCAGCATGCCTCCTCAGCTTCTAGTCCAAACGACAGACACCTTCTCTGCACGCCTCTGAAGTCAAACTAGGATGAAAGTGAAAGAGCAAATAGGTTGAAATGAGTTACTGTACTCTGTTGATGTCAGCTGTACATATGCATCGTGTCTTCTTTCCTCTACACTCAGATGATATCCACCTGTACACACATCTGATTTCAATTGAGGAAAAAGTGAAAAAAAGTATCACAATAATTCTTTCCAACTTGTTGTTCCAACACAGTAGAGTGGCCCCCTGTGTGCACCTATAAGCTATGAGGTAAAGGAATGGCCACAGTGTCCCCAGCCTGCACACTAATTATAGCAATCTCTGCACCCACTTTTGAGTGGTATCAGTTTTAGACTAGGTGAGGATCATGGCTTTGGACCCTTGTAAACCACTCATGCAGCCAGAAATTATGGCCCTCAGAAGCAGTGAGGTTCCAGATGTTCTATGATGCACTTTATACTTTGCTTTCACTACCCAGAACATTTATGTATGCAATTACTGAAGTTTTACACACACACACACACACACACACACACACACACACACACACACACACACACACACACACACACACACACACATATGCTTTCATTAAGAAAATTGGAAGAGAACATCAGTTCACTTATGGTATGTATTTGGGGTGTTGGAGAAAATGATAACACCTGAATAAAGCCACATAGAAATAAGGAAGACATGCAGACTCCACACAGCTGGAGTCACAGCCAAGAACTCAGACAGGAAGACTAAAGCAGTGAAGTGACAACTCTGTGCCACTGTACTAAGGCACTGATCCTTTCCCACACATTTTACCCAGACCACCAAAAACAGCCATTTATTGTGTGCAGTGCTGATGTGACAGCAATTGAAATGTGAAGAAATTATGGCCAACTTCTTGCTCTTATAAATACTTCAAGCCCCCAAACACATACATAAGCATAAGCCACAGCAATGATTGTTTTTACACTGCATATGAATCCATGTAGGAAATCCAAGTGAAACAGAAAACATTTTAAGAAACATACTTCAGAAATGTGTTGGCTCTTGGAATGATACAAAATACCTTTCAAGTGCTCATTATAACTGGATTTCCTGACAGAGAACCTGGTTTCCACACTTCCTGACAGAGATCCTTATTTCCTGACTGCCAGGGAAATTCCCTGGCAGGTGGCAACCCTGGCAAGGACTCCATTTACTCTGGCTCCCTGTACCATTTTGTTTAACCAGAATCTCTTTCTCTCTCACTCTCTGTCTGCTGTATGTGTACAGGGCTGCACAGCAGCAGCTTTCTGGTTCAGTAACAATCACATCAACAGTCATGTCCTGTGTAAGCAAGCATCAAATATTTATATAGATCCACCCCAATCAGTTCAGGTTTACAGGGAACACTACAAGCAAACAACATTTGCCTGACATTTCATAGTTAATTACCCATCCATCTCTGGCTATAAAGTCATAGACTCCATTCTTATAGTGGGATTTAGATGTTACTACAAATGCTGGCACAGAAACACAGTATCGGAAACATTGCACTTGTGAAGTATGTTGTTACAGAATGTTATGTTCACATGTCATTCTGTGTTCTTGTACTGAGCAATTTTCTCTTTGCTCATCAAATTGCCACTTACTACAGTTTCAGTTTGCACTTATTTTCAACCTTACCCCTAACTACTATGGCAGTGAAACATTTGACATTATTTCTAATCTGAGATGAATAGCAAGCAGGGATACTGCACAAGTGAAGACAAGCGTAAGACAGATTGCACTCCCAGCTGTTGTGACTGTTTGGCTGTGCTACACTCGCTGACCTACAGTACCTACACTTCTGATTATTAACACAGAGCAGTTATGTTATTCTATGCTCTGATATTAGGGGTACGATGCAACACTGTTCCAGAATCTGTTGGTAAAGCACCAATCTGACATTAGTAAATATGAGAAAGATTTCCATACAGAAACAAATGGTGAACTGGTGCATGTAAGACAGTATCACTGAATGTCTATATGTTATAATGTGAATGGACACAGTCTGCTGGATTACATGGACAGGCATGAAAAGACAAAAGATGCAAATACGCAATGATAAGCTAAAAGTACAAGTAATGAGGAAATAATAAGATCTGACAGGATGGGAATCACCCATATGAAAGGAGGAAGAAATGCCCATCACCCTAGAGGTAGGGAACTACAAACCTCAGATATCAGGGTATTCTTTAACATAGTGTTTATCACGTTATCATAACACGCTGAGGTTGACTCCAAAGAGCAATGACTGCAGTCCAGCTGTGATCCAGGCAAATTTGTAGTAAAACTATCACTGACCAAAATAAATGTTGGCATACATTGAAGGTGGACTGCAGCAGTACTGGATAAATATGCCTGGTAAAGTGGTAATGCAACAATGTTTACCAAAAATTCTGTGCTGCGAAATGTGTACAAATAATTATGACTTCCAAGAGCAAAGCTGAAGTTGCTATAATTATTCATGCACATTTTCTGGTAATTATTATACTAGCTACTACTCTTTATACCATTGTAGACATTTTTATCAGTTTAGGATTTTTTTGTTTTGTTTTTGGAAAAAGAAAGGAAACAAATTTTTTAAGCTACAGAATCTACATCCACTTTTCAGCTTTACATGCTTTATCATTTTAAAAAGTAGTTGTTAAATGTGTCTTTTTGTATGTCCATTTAGTTTTAATTTGAACTGGAAGTGTGTTACTTTCTTTTAGCATTTCTGCGTCATTGTACTCTGGTCTGATATACAGGAAGTTAGATCAGGATGGTGTTACACTGTTCCTTCCTATGTAGGTTGCTTGGCATAACAATCTGTGTGTGAGAGGCAGGTCAGGAGGACAAAGTTGTTAATTTGCAACTCTTCTTATGAAACAATGGTCTTCCATTTATTATAAAATAATTATGAAGCAGTGAAGAGACAGAAATAATCATAGTGGATTGGCTCTAAGGAAAAGACGATAGAAGCCTGAACTCCAGTTCAGCTGATCTGAGTTCAGATAATGACCAGAGCAACGGAGGAGCTGGCAGGGAAGAGTGATGCTTGAGAAGCTGGAACCTGCTCACCTATTCCTGTGGGTATGATTGGGAGAGTGTGTGTGTGTGTGTGTGTGTGTGTGTGTGTGTGTGTGTGTGTGTGTGTGTGTGTGTGTGTGTGTGTGTGTGTGTGTGTGTGTGTGTGTATGTGTGTGTGTCCAGAGATATGCACGCCACTTACTGACACTGGTGGAGGTTTGAGATGGATAGGGTGGGACTATAAAGGTATCATCTTTTGCAAAAATGAGTGGCAAGCCCTTCCACCACCTTAGTGGATGCTCACCCTTGTTACCTTGTAGGCATGCATAGGAGAATGGTGGGGTGCTTCACAAAAAAATCTGCCAATGCCAGCCTGGGTGACGGCCATGCAGCACTCAGTCTCATCAGGTTAGAGAACAAATGGGAAAAGTCACAGCAATCATCCAGATGGTTGTCACGTGTGGAAAACCCTAAAAAACAAATACATTTCACAGTAATTCCCCAAATGTCACAGTAATTCCCCGTAGACCATTTCTAATGTGGAAGGAGAGGGCAGCCACCTGTCAGGATGCAGTCTGGTACATTTATGAGCACATATAAATTAAATTATTGTACTTATGATTACTGCTGTGAAG
Source organism: Protopterus annectens (assembly GCF_019279795.1). Lineage (NCBI taxonomy): Eukaryota > Metazoa > Chordata > Ceratodontiformes > Protopteridae > Protopterus > Protopterus annectens. Next base: position 1,493,369,335 of record NC_056732.1, read on the forward strand.
GAAGCACTAATGAGTTTTATTCAGTAATGAAAATGCCACTCATAAAATAAATTCATGCTGAAATGTGTGGTTATTTTCAGCAGTTATGAGTTAAATTGCCCATATGTTTGCTTTATAACTGTCTTCTGATCTAACATGTAGACATTTAAGTGATTTTGCATACTGATAGAGCTCCTTTTTGTAGCTTTAAAAGCATTATGAATATGAACCATTGTACATGCAGTGCATTGTGAAGAAACAGCTTAAATGTCAGTCTCAGAAGAAAATAATGAATATTTTCAGAGTGAAGAAACTGCCTTCATTAGAACAGATATTTGAAAAAAGCTTTGTTAATTTGTAATACTTTTGTCAATACATTTTCAATACTCTTTATTTAGCATCAGAAATACTAACTAGGAAAATGTTTAAATCTGTTAAAGTAATTTTATATAGAAAGGGCAAAATCTAATTTTGTAATTAGAAAATTACTCATATTTGAAGTATTTCAATTAACTCCTTGAATTAAATGGCATTTTTATACAGGTCAAATTGACTAGTGTATTTATATCTAAAATAGACAAGTGTTTTTTTTCAGATATTCCTATGTCAAAAAAAGTTCTGTCACGAAATTCATAAATTAAATGTTACCATACTTAAGGGTTAAACACCTTGTTTCCAGTGTCCACTAACCCTAGTCTCACAATTAGTGAAATATCACTTTCACTAGGGACTTCTTATTGCTCTACTCCCCCCTTGCCACTCTCCTCTTGACATACTACACACACACACACACACACACACACACACACACACACACACACACACACACACACACACACACACTGCTGTCCCTACTAGTAGCTCACATTGATACAGTATCCAGAATCCACTTAGGCCTCAGTTTCATTTCACGCAGATTACTACCAATCAAGTACCGAGGGGCAGCCATGGTGGTGCAGTGGTTAGCATTGTCGCCTCACAGCAAGAGGTTCTCTGGTTCGATCCTCGGCTGGGGTGCCTTCTGTGTGGAGTCTGCATGTCCTCCGTGTGGTCGCGTGGGTTTCCTCCGGGTGCTCCGGTTTCCTCCCACATCCCAAAGACATGCTGCAGGTGGATTGGACACTCTAAATTGGCTGTGTGTGTGTGTGTGTGTGTGTGTGTGTGTGTGTGTGCCTTCGGTGGAAGGTTGGGTGCCGGGCTGGCAACTCGACACTGTAAAACTCCACTGCCAATCATGAGCGGACAGGTGATCTGCTGTGGCGACCCCTAACTGGGAAAAGCCGGAAGAAGAAGACTACCAATCAAGTACTTCTACTCTAAGAAAAAATATATTCAAGTACTGCGTACACTCATTCACTACACCCCACTTTCCTCTAGATGAGCACATTATTTATCGCCAAACCTCTGCTTTACCTGTACATTCTCATTTACTTTCTCTCTCTCTCTCTCTCTGACACTGTGATTTACTGTGTCATCCATACTCATTTTATGCATGCTGTCTTCACACCTGTATCCCAAACCTTGCCATCCAAGTCACCTGCTGGTGTCTACCTCTTCAAACTGCCAGTGCTACCTAACTTACTAAAAAAACTGCTCAACAGTCACACTGCTGAATAAGTGGGAGGCCTCTCTCAAGGGTATCAGACAGATTTAGAAATAATTTTAGCACTTCTGCCTTCCTTCTATCAGGGTCCAGTTGTTCTTTTAAAAGCCTTGATGCTGGTTCATTTACTAATAACATCTTCTTAACTTTCTGAAGAACGTATACATTTGTGGGATTATGATTCATCCCAATGAGTAGTTTTCAATGAAACCATGATCCAATAAGTTTATCTTGGCAAACGGACATTCATCAACACATTTTCTAGCAGAGGATTCCCCCTCATGGAGGGAGATTTGTTCTTTGCAGGTTATAATCTAACACAACAAACTCTTGAGGACACAAAATCTCAGGTTAAGTTACAAAAATTGCCAAAAGAATACCTGTTTATGGAGACAGGCTTGTCAGGCCATGGTTAAGTGAAAACTATGTGATGAAAAAATGAGTATCTTCTGAGAACTGTGCCATGTTGCTTTCAGAGTTTGAGAAGTTTAAACTTTGGACTTGGATCTCCCATTTGATTTTTCACCTGAGAGAACGGACGATAAGTTTTAACATATCATTTTTGAACCTGATAAACTGGTACAGAAGCACCCAAAACACCATTTCTAGGTTACTATAGTTCTAACCTTTTCTGTTGCCAAGGTAACCCACTGTACACAAGCATCACTTTCAGTGGCAGCCTGAAAGCACTGCCTGCTTAACTGACTTGCTCAAAATCACTCAATAAAGCAAGTGGAGGCTAAAGAAATCAATATGCAGGTTCATTGTACAAGGTCCCTGGCTACAACACTGTTGAATCATACTTAACAAATCTGGACATTTCTCATTACCCACAGCCTGCCTTCCCCTCCTCCTTATCCTACAAAAACTGTCTTTCCGAATCACTGCTCTAGCCTTATACTCTTTCTTAAACTCAGGTCTTTCACTTGCAGTCTGTGTTCATCCACATTCATATCCTTAAACCTGCCCTTCCAAGCTTCCTCTAGATTGCTTTACCAAGGCTTTGTGTGTGTGTGTGTGTGTGTGTGTGTGTGTGTGTGTGTGTGTGTGTGTGTGTGTGTGTGTGTGTGTGTGTGTGTGTGTGTGTGTGTGTGTGTGAATGAAAGGCCTGGAATGCACTCCCCCTATCTATTAGGGCTTTACCATTGGTGCAATAATGTGAGGCTATGCTGACCAGCAGTCACTTCAGGAACACTATACGTCTTTGCAGGAAATAATTAATTCATTATTTCTTTCACCTACTTTTCCTACTTAAGTGTATGTAAAGCTAACTTATGTCTTTACCATGTTTGACAGCGACGATCTGGATTTCACCATACATACAGTTATGTTCTTCCTCCTCACGGGATGCAGTGTATTTACCGCCTTTGTACACTATCATAGAAATATTAAAATCAAGACCTTTTCAGCAGCCATGTACTCTACTCGATTTATATTTGTACTTACTAACATTTTGCAAGGCCTTTTTTTTTTCTGTGTAGCAAGATCATAGCTGAAGAGGGCCATGAGATTCAGGCTAGTTTCATTATATGAAATAAATAAAATAAAATGCTTGTTAAAATAAAAATATATGGTCTAGGTGTCAAACACTCACATAATGGGCATCTGAAGTGTCCATACATAGGGAAATATTACTTTAAAGTTGTTTTGAGTGGGAATACATAATGGATGCAGGACATGCTTTTATCAGCAGGAAATCACAGTTGGCCTTTGCTAACAAGACAGGTTTATTGGTTTCTTTGTTTTAGTGTTAATTAGATAATGGTATATTGGTCTCCCAGTAATGCCAGATATGAGGGAAGTGAACATTCCCAGGATTACCACTAAAGAAGTTGAGTATAGAGCATACTAGTTAGACATTCATAGCAGAGAGTGACCCTTTTTAAAATGAAGTCTCATTTGTAGTTTATTGAAAAAATGGTTTCTTTTATTACAGGATTTGCATCTGTTTTTTTACACATGGAAGAGTATCCAGGGGGCTGGCCACCCCTAAAGTTAACTGTAAATGTGGATGGTAATTTGGTCAGAAAACACAATGGATGTCAAGTAACACAGATCATCCTGTTATCAGACAACACTGGAACCACAAGATAAGGGCTTTATCTAAACAGGAGCAGATGTGAATAACTAGCTTTGCTGACACTTGTATCACTTATAATGACCACTGGCTAATTAAGTTACACGGCTTCTGTGCTGTATTTATTTATTTATTTATGTATTTATTTAAATTTGTTGACCGGAAGTGTCCGACTGGATGTGGGTCCATTTTCAGCGGAGGCCCGGGGAGAAAAGCTCCACAGTAAAATAAACAGACAGTAGTTACATTGGATTACATAGCGATTAACAATTTAACATAGAAATTTCTTACAACATATTTACAGATGAAGAACATAGTACATCAGTAGACAACTAGAATCTTTATCTGTGAAGTACATAACAGGCATTAACAAATGTAACAATGAGAAGTTCCTGCTGTATAATAAGTACTAGGCTTATGAGCATCTGAGCTTGCTATAATCAAGGTAGTTAGTGGAGTGGAAAGAAAGGTAGTAGTTGGATGGGGTGGATGATATTAGAGTGGGAGTTGCAAGGGCATAGCCAGCATGTTTTTAGGTGCGCTTTTAGTAAAGTTTTGAAGTGGGTGCATGATGGTACGGAGGTAATTGTGGGTGGGAGTGACTTCCATAATTCCATATTTTCTATGATTCTGCAAAAATAAAGCTGACATAAAGCTAGATTTAACAAAGTATTGCATTAATGTGCTGTGTAGGTACAATACCTAGCTGTTCTGGGCAAAGTGAGTCCTATTTACAAAGGAGACCTCTGGGCACAGTATGTAACAAATGTACTTTTCTGAAAACAATAAAATACCAGCATAAGAACATGGGAAGAGGAACTGATGAAGCCATTCTACTGTAAGAAACCAGTCTTACGAATCTGTAATCTTTGGCCTTTTATGTCAGTACTTTGTTTTTGAGCATCTCTGCTTCAGGCACAGTTGGAGACTGTAACTCTAGTCCATGCATTTCTTCTACTTGTTTGCTTAACTGTACTTTTTGCTCAAACTTCTTGATAAAAGTACACTGCTTAACAAATAAAGAGATTACTGATGTTTAATCAATGATCATAAACTGACTGTTCAGAATGAGCATGTGCCATTCTCCAGTTCTTATGATAATAAGGGAGAGGACTGAGGGAATATGGATCTAATTGTGCAGAGGACTGAGGAAATATGAATCTAATTGTGGAGAGGATGGGGGAATATGGATCTACTTGTGCAGATGACTGAGGGAATATGCCAATTGTGCTCAGGGGATGATGGGTGTATTTAGACACCAGTGAACTATTGTGAAATGTTGACATTTTATGACAGATATGACTGTAGGAGGGGGTCACTGAACACTATGATTGTGTTTTTTGTAGAATAATTTTTATCTGGGTTGATTTCAGCCATGGGCAGTAAGCAGCATAGGGAGTTCTGCGGGAGTTTAAGACATGCTACAGCTGGCAAATGTATATTGTACAATTATACATTCTGTGTCATAACTACAGTATAACTGTACTGTACTATATTGTAATGACACACACTAGGGTTCAGTTCTGTGTTGTGACTACCTTGGGGGTGAGGGTGGCATAATGTTAAGTTCTTCACTTTATAGACACAAGGTGCACAGTTTGATTCTGACCTTGGGTTGTTGTCTAGGCTTAAAATGGCCCTTCAGGGCAGTTAAACTAATATTCACCTATGAAACTAAACTATCCTGTGAATTGTGATGACACATACAAGAAATCTATTCTTTCCCATGACTACAGTAGCTCCAAATGCACATACATAATATACTGTAAGGTTCCACAGCATCTTGTCAAGTTGCAGCCAATCAGAACTTCAACCTGGTGAAACAGAGTAGACAAAACTCCAACCAGATGCAAATAACAAAATATTTTTGCTGGAAGGGGGCAAGTCCTCCTGCATCTCCACACTCCTCTTACTTATTTTGGTATATAGGTTCATAGGTGATTATTATGCTAATGACACAACAGCCTTTACAAGCCTAGCCAATAATACCCAGGATGTGACAATATTACATCTTCATTCCCCAGATATGGGATGGGGTAGTATCAGGGTAGTGGGTCTTTGGCTGTGGGAGCTCTGAGTCATTCTACAGACTGCCTCTTTCCATAAGAGACATGGGCAATACTCCAGGAGTGAATTTACAGTCCCCCATCCATTTATCCAAATTCTTTTTGAAGACAGTGAGGGACGGGCTTTGTTTTACAAAGATGGGACTTTTATTGCATACATGAGGTGGCCTTTGGGATACAAATCTGTCTCTCCAGCAAGCTCTGTTACAGTCACAGATAAGGTTCAGGTCCATGGAACCAATAACCTTCGTATCATTTTTCTTGCAAATATGTAACATTTTCATCAGGGCTAGATCAGAGAATGCCTTGTAAATCAGGTATAAGTCCCCTCTCAGTAAACAATATGAGATGGAGTAAAGGGATAGAGCCTTAAGACATGCTTCTTACACTTTGTATTTTTATAGTGAGAAACCTCCAGGGCCACTTAAATTGGTTTAAGTGCCTGATTAAGTACATGCAGAATGGAGCACTGTACTCGATTATGTGCCTGATGAGGGCCGAGTACAATGGCACCATGACTTCCTTTGATCTTAATGCCATGCCTTTACTTACAAGTTGAGCCACACAGAAGGATTTCCTCACTACCATAGCTATCTGGAGGTCAAAGTTTAGGTTACTATCTGTCTATGTTCCTAGGTCCCTCATCATTGCGTCTACGTTTAAGGGTGGGCTATCATATCATAATTTGCATGGATATCTGATTTACTGAACAGTATGATTAACAGTTTTTTAGCATTTAGTCTCAGATCATGGTTTTAGCACCAGTCATTTGTAATTTTTAGGCCAGTTTCTAGAATGTCAGCATCGTTTGGGGATTCAATGATTACTCCCAGTTTACAGTCTTCGGCAAACTTAGTGAGTCAGAGGCCCCCAATCTTGGCCTTCACTTAAGAGAAGTATATACCAAAGAGGAAGGGTCCCAATGCTGAGCACTGTGGGACACCACTAGTAGCAGGCTTCTTATCGATAGTAGATTCACCTATGCAGACAACATGTGTCCTGTCAGTGAACCAGTTAGCTATCCATCTGACGATGTAGGGGTTTATGAGTAACTCAGTAAGATTAGCTATGATTCCCAAGTCGAGGATTGTGTCAAAAGTTTTGGCTAGGTGTAGATAAATGGTGTGTACTGTTTTATCCTTATCCATGGCCCTAGTGACTTTCTCAAAGAAATCCACCAGAATCGGCAGGCAAGACCTCTCTTTGGCAAAGTCAAACTGGGTCTGGTCTGGTGTTTGGAGAGTTCCTATGTAGTTATTGATCAAGTCCATAATAATTCTTTCCATGGCCTTGCAGATAAGACTGGTCAAGCTTATGAGCCTGTAGCTCCCTGGGTCAGTTGATGGCCCCCCCTTGTGCAGAGGGACAACTGTTGTAGTCTTTCATTCCTCTAGGAAATAGCCCATCTGGAGGCTGTGGTTAAAGTGGGTTTTTAGTGGCCCTGATAGATTCTATTTTAAGCTATTTAAGAAGTATCCTGGAATGTAGTCAGGGCCCATGGAGGCAGTGTTTGTGGCTTTAGTGAATGCAGTAAGGACCTGTTCCCTCATAATGAGCAGTAAGGGGATGGTTGCAGGCATTTCTTTGGGTGTGGTAGGAGGTGATTGGGGGAGACGTTTGAACTGAACTTGTTGGCCAGCAGGTTTGCTATAGTTTCAGACTGGGTGTAAATGTTGCAATTCATAATTACTTCAGCACATTGCTAAGCATTTCCCCTGAGGCTATGAACATAATTAAAAAAAGCCTTATGGTTATCTTTCACCTGGAAGGCTATCTTTGCCTCATAGCCTACCTTGGCAGATTTGACCAGCTCTTTAATTTGCTTGTTTAGACTGTTGAATGTCCTTTAGCACTATTTTGTCTGTTCTTTCTTGGCTTTGGAGAGGATTTTTTTCCTTCTGTTGAATAGCCTATTTATGCTAGGGTTCCATCAGGGTGGTTTATTTTTGCAGTAATCATAGGTTTGACTCAGACAGGTACTGCCTCCTCTATGCAGCGATGAATATGGTTGTACAGTGATTTTGTGTACAGCTCAGAGAAGGCCTCAGTGTCATCCGTATTCAGAGGGGCTTGGAGGTTTAATAAGCTGTCACTTAGTTTCAGGTAATTGGCCTTAGCAAAGTTTTTAACAGGGTTGGAGTTTGATGGGGATTCTAGGATAGTTTTAATGCTAAAGGAGATCATTTTGTGGTCAGATCTTAACAGGGAGAAGTTAATGCATTGCAGGGAGCAGCATTCCCCCCATGTTTGTGAGTACTAGGTCTAGGATATTTGTACCTCCGGTTGGGGAGCTAACTAGTTGCTCCAGGGTGTTTGCATTGATGAAGTCCGAAAACCTCTGAGCAAGTAAATTATGGGTCATATAAGCCCCCAGTTTATGGAGGGGTAGTTGAAGTTACCCATAAGTATGTTGCTAAGCTGAATGTTAAGAGATTTCAGTAGGTTTAGATAGGAGGTGTGGTTTCCCAGACTCATGTTAGGAAATCTGTAGCTAGCAAGGATATGATAGGGGGTCACAAATATAGTTAGTTGGGCATGGAGCAGCTCAAGCGAGTCATGTTGTTGGACTAGTCTAGCAGTGTACTTGTCCTTTGTGAACACTGATACCTCCTCCCTTTGTTGGTAAATGTCTCTGCTCTTTCTTGCATGTATTGGGAGTAATATTGTATTTGTTAGTTATGTTTATTCCTTTACTTGTATGTGTTGTTTCCCTTTCATTTGTAATCTCAAGAACTGAGCTGATGCACAAAATTTCATTTAGGCTACGAGTGTGTAGTTCTAAATGAAAATAACATTTGCTTTGACTTGACCTGTTTTATCCTGAGTTGAGGGGATCAAAATGTATGAAAGGCATTGTAGCATGTGATAGCCGGGGTGCTTTCCATGGTTCTGAACCATGTTTCCATAACTGCACATATGTCTACATTCGCCAGGGTAAGGAGTGCTTCCTGGGAGTCCAGTTATTCATTTAAACTCTGACAGTTGAGCAGCACTGCTTTAAGTAGTCATGAGAGATTTTTGTTATGTTGGAGAGTTTAATTTGGCACTGCCTAAAAAAGGCACTATGGGGACAGATAGTTGTTGCCATTGTCTGAAAGCCAAGTAGTGACAAGTACATCTCTGGCAGAATATCATGGTGTATCAGTCATGTCTCCCAGGCTGACAGATATTGGATCTCCTAGTAGTGACATCAGAAACTAAGCCAATTGTTGAAGTCAATCATTTTTGCTGGTACTATGGCATCATCATTGATAAAGGAAGGATGCTACTCAAGGCTAGATTCATACCCACCTGGTACACATATTTAGAGAGCTCCATCATGTCTCTCTTCATATAGTCCAGTAAGGTACATCTTAGGTCGTTTTTGCCCACATGGCCTATGACCATGTCATACTGGTACTAGTGGTTTAAAGACCTAAGTACATGCATTATCTGAAAGATCCTGGCTCTAGACAGACAGCTCACTATGATCTTCTCCTTGTTTAGCCTGGTATGGGGGAAATCAGTATGTCTTACAATGGAATCCCCAATAACTAGAATCTTTGGCTGTGTGGTAGGTTGCCTTATGGGCTTGGAAGCAGAGCTAATGTGATTTTCAGAGTTATGTGTTGTATGAGGTGTTGTTTTTTTTTCTTTGGAATGTGTGCAGGGTCATTGAGAGATGCTTTTAGGAAGCCTTAGAGGTTTGGGTAGATTACAAGTGAACACCTCCACATATGTGCTTCTATGTGTTTGTTCCTTAGTGTTGGTAGTGAGTGCTTTGGGTGTAATGCTGACAACCTGGTTTGCATTTTGCTTGTGTGTGTATTTAAGAGCTTTGTCTCCAATGACATTGTGTATCTATGTCTCTCATACACTGTGTTTATTTATTCTAAAATTAAATGGTTGTCAGTGAATATGAGGCAGTTACTACACTGCCTCAGAATATCCATATACACTAGGCACGAAACAGAGATGACAAGAAAGCACCTATCCATTATACCAGATCCTTAGTAGATGGGAAGGCGTAAAGGAGAGACACTTAAAGATCTAAGTGAGAGTGTTTAGTAGTATGAGCCACTTAAAGATCTAAGTGAGAGTGTTTAGTAGTATGAGCCACTTAAAGATCTAAGTGAGAGTGTTTAGTAGTATGAGCCACTTAAAGATCTAAGTGAGAGTGTTTAGTAGTATGAGCCACATAAAGATCTAAGTGAGAGTGTTTAGTAGTATGAGCCACTTAAAGATCTGAGTGTTTAGTAGTATGAGCCACGTAAAGATCTAAGTGAGAGTGTTTAGTAGTATGAGCCATTTAAAGATCTAAGTGAGAGTGTTTAGTAGTTTGAGTCACTTTAAAGATCTAAGTGAGAGTGTTTAGTAGTACACTATAAGATGACTTGCAGTGGTGCTGCCCTCTCCGCAAACTGGCAGCTATGAACAGTGGGAGACTATGGAGACCGTTTCCTATAGAGGATTTTAAACTGGAGAGATTTGCATATATTCAAGACATGAGCAATGTACAAACATGTTGCATTTATAGCAGCAGGATGAAAGGCTTGTACACAGTTATGCCCTCAGGCCAACCAAAGTGCAGAATAAAACCCTCTTAATGTAAAATGAACTGGTTTTGAGCTCAAGTGTAGTAACACATACTTTACAACAAAAGGCAGAACTGCTGCACTATCAGGAATCCTTGGAAATAAGTTCACAAATACAGAAAAATGTGTGCAAATGTAGGAGAACTACAAACACAGAAAAACTTTGCACTATATACTCTAACTCCACAGTCTCTATGCTGCAGGCAAAAAATAAAAAAAAGCTAAAAAATGTGAACCCCCGTCAGTGCACAAACAGAAACCTTGCTGTTAGTGATTATTAGTATAAATCAATGATTTTCAAGATACAAACTGATAAAGTGTATTTGATGAGCTGAAGCTTTATCTGGTTTACACTTAAACAAGAACTGGCATGCAAATATGCAGTACATAGTCAAGCTGTTTCCACTTACTTGCATTAGTGTTGTTGTTGTGTCTTTCGGCTTTTCCCGGTTAGGGGTCGCCACAGTGGAACTCCGGTCCGCTAATGATTGGCAGTTGATTTTTACGTGCCGAGTTACCAGCCCTGATGCACAACCTTCAACGAAGGTATGCCCATTCACGCATGTCTCCACGCAGAAGACGCTCTAGCTGAGAATTGAACCGGACAGCATCTTACTGTGAGGCGACAACGCTACCGCAGCACCACCACCGCGGATACTTACTTGCATTAGTGTACACAGATGGAAAGACTTGGTGTTCAGTAGCATTATTTTAAAATTGTAAAACATTACTTTTTTAAATAATACCATTATGTAATAGGAACATCAAGGGTAATTTGCATATTTACCCATAGTGTCCCCGTCACCCTTGATAAGTTATGAATTACATACTGCCCTCATATTGCAGTTTAGTGCTTGGATTAAGGCGATGCATTGCTTTGTCAATAGACTTTATTGTGTAGTCCTGAGTTTGATTCCCTATCTTTCCATGTGCCTACTGTGGGAGTCCGTTGTACCTGAAAAGAGGCTTACTAGGTTAGCAAATAAATGCAATAAAAGTTCTCATTAAAGAGATATTGAACTAGTATTTCTACATCATGCATTTGTTGCAAGTCACTTTGTATTTTTGTATGGTTTTTTTTGTTGTTATTAAACTGCACTGCAGTTCTGTTTTGTACAGAATTCAGTAACTCATGTGCAAGTGATTACATTGACTTATTAAATTATATCTTGGACCAGGAAAGAAGCTTCATGAGTACTGAACTGATGCCTTGACAAGTCTTCATTGTTAAAATTTAAAAACAGGCACATAGCTCATTCTGAAAACAAGCACATGGTTTAAGGCACACAAACACTTAAAGTATTTTACGTATAAATCATGTATAAATGGGAACCAGATACAGCTGAAGTAAAGTGAAGCTACTCCTGTACAAATTCACATCATAGCAGATCTAGTTTACTCTGTCCTGTTATATAACCACCATAAACTATACACTCTTTAGAGAAAGAGTACAAATAATTACAAGGTCTTGGGGGTGACTAGACATTGGAGGGCTGGTTTCAGACATCCTGAATGTGAATTCAGTGCAGTCTTTCTCCTAAATAAATACTGAATATGGGTGGCACTGTTATATATATAAAAGACACTGACGAGTGTTTTAATGGGGAGGTATTCAGATTCGGAAAGCTCACAGTTAATTGGGCTATACTAGGATGTGCTGATAAACTGGGTAGGACTGCATCCAGAAAAAAATGAGACAGGTGTATCGACATAGGGGAGAAACATGATCCACCAAAGCACACACACATCTTCGTTACAGCATGCAAATAATTCTTGTTCCTTTGGCACACATTCATATCTGCAGTCCTAGCGATCACAATACTAAATGAGTAAAACATAAAAATGACCCCATTACCTAATGGACATTTTATTTATTTTATTTTACATTTGTTGACCGGGATAGTCCGACTGGATACATGTCCATTTTCAGAGGAGGTCTGGGGAGAAAAGCTCCAAGGTAAGCAGTTAAGTTTAAGACACAATATTTACAGTGGTTACGTACCTAAACAAGTTATAGACGTTCCAGGTTTAGAGATAATCCCGAGAGTAGGTCAGGATTAAGTAACACAGGTAGGCTAAATTACTGTTTTTAACTCATTCAGTTAAGATTACAGATACAATATTGACAGTGGTTACATACCTAAATTAGTTATAGAAGTTCCAGGGTTAGAGATAATCCTGAGTGTAGGACAGGATTAAGTGACACAGGTAGGCAAAATTACTGTTTTTCACTCATTCTAGTGGAGATTAGTCAGGTTTGCTACATTGACATAGCCAGTTTAGTGTCAAATGTTGTTTGAATCTAGTGTTAAATTGACTCAGGGTGGTAAGTAAAGTAATATCAGCTGGGAGAGAGTTCCCGGATCTGCCTACAGAGTTGGCAAAGAGAGAGTCACCGGCAGAGTTATTAGTTTTGATAGTCTGAACTAGTAGTCTATTAGAAAATCGAAGAGATCTGGGATTGTTATATGGGGTTGGGGGTGATAATATTTTTAACAGCAGGAGTATTGTCCGGATTGTAAAGGATTTTATAGGCAATAATCAATAGGTTATACTGGGTTAAGCTGGGTAATTCTAGCCACCCAAGCTGGTTTAGGTTGATACAATGATGTATTCTATAAGGCAGCCCAATGGCAAATCTGCCAATGTGGTTGTAACAGATAGACAGTTTGTTAAGGACAGACTTGTTTAGATTAGTGAGTAAAGGGGATGCATACAGAAGAGTTGAAAGTAGATGAGAGCGAGCTATGGCAAATCTAGCAGGAGGGGTTAAGAAGGCTTTTATTCTATAAAGTGACCCTAGTTTTTTGTTGATGGTCTTCATGGATTGATTAACATGTTGGTTGAATTTAAGATTATTATCTATGATAATACCTAATAGTTTTTTAGAGGAGTCTGGGGAGATTATTGTGCCATTATTAGATTTTATGGTAAAGGTGGATGCAGTAGACCTGTGTGTTGGTGAGAAAAACAACATTTTTGTTTTTTTGGGATTTAAGATCAGACGACAACCAGAAAGCCAGTTTTCAATTGTGTTGAAAGTGGTCTGTGTAGCTGACCATAGCTCTGTTGGAGATGTGGCTGAGCAGATCAGGGTGAAGTCGTCAGTGGATTGGATACAGCTGACTTTTGGGATAACAGTACAAAGGTTGTTAATGAAGATGGAGAACAGAAGGGGCCCTAGTATAGAACCATGGGGTACACCAAGGGTGTTGGATAGGAGTTTAGAGAGTTTGTTTTGCCAAAGGACAGCCTGCTGTCTATCATTCAGATAAGATTGGAACCATTGGAGGGCTTTAGTATCTAGGCAGAATGTTTTCAGGGTGTGGATTAGAAGTTGGTGATCGACCATATCAAATGCCTTGGAGAGATCCAAGAAGAGGGCAGAGGATATGTTATTATTGTTGCAATTAAGGTTTATGGTGTTGGAGAAGGCTAGGAGGGCTGAAGTAGTGCTGTTGTGAGGTCGGAAGCCATGCTGGAAGTCTGCCATGAGGTTATTCTGAATTAGGTGGTACATCAGTTGTCTATGGATACATTTTTCCATAATTTTTGCAAGTGGGAATAATATAGCTATTGGCCTATAATTGGATAGCTCAGTAGAACTACCTCCTTTGTGAAGTGGGATTACATAGGATATTTTCCAGATGGTGGAGATTTTGGCTTCTGCCATAGTTCGATTGATTAGTATCAAGATGGGGTAAGCAATGGCATCAGCTGCTTTTTGTAGATACTCGGCAGGGAGTTGATCAGCGGAGAGTGCAGTTGGTTTTAATTTTTTGATCAAGGTACGGATAAGTGAAGTGGCCACTGGTTAGAATCTAAATGTGAGTTAGTTTCTAGGGGTGGTACCCTCAGGGCCAGGGGAACTGGGAGGTAGTTGGCTAGCTAGGGCTTGAATTGTCTCAGTAAATAATCGGTTAAAACTGTCGGAGACTTCCTCAGAAGGTTTATCAATGGTGGCTGCAGGGATTAGGGTGGAAGTCTGTCCAGGATCTAATAGTTTATTTAAACCTGCCCAGAACTTCTGAGGGTTATTTTGATTTATTTTCTGTAGATATAGTAGTAGTTTTTTTTGTCTTGTAAAATGGATTTTTAGTGTTGTTCCTTGATTGCCTATATTTAATGTGATCTTGGGGGGCCTTTAGTAGTACGTCATAATGCCCATGCCTTGATTCTGAGGGTGATTTTTAGTTTGGACTCTTTGGAAAGCCATGGTGCAGTTTTTGCCTCAGTTCTTATTGAGCGAACAGGTGCATGAGAATCAAAGATCTCTAGGAATTTTTTTGTTAAAGTATGCAACTGCTTCCTCTAAGGGGAGGTGTTTTAGAATTGACCGTTTACATGAGTTTAGCTCTTGTTGGAATTTGGCGGGGTTAAAGTATTTTTTTGTTTCTTACCATTCTGAGTAAGGGTTGTTGGGGATTGATGGCTTTGTGCTTAATTATATAGGTGAGAAGGTGATCGCTTAGGTCATAAGGGAGGGTCCCAGAGGTGTACATGTTGGTAATCACTGAATCAGTGCAGCATACCAGTGCACACTGTTGTTGGATAGTAATGCACTCCACAGTGATATGCCAGGTTGCAGCATTTATATTAACATGATAGCAGTCCCTGATACTGTTATGCTTTAAAACCATCCCAAAGTCAACACTTTGGGCAGGGTTAGCATAAAGGGAGTTTGGAGTTGCCATAATGGAGGTTGAGGGTTGGCATAATGGCTAAGGTGTTTACCTCACAGACACAAGGTACAATCTTTGATTCTCACCTTTGATTGGGATGCATAGCTAGGTTTAAAAAATGCCCCAGTGACCATTAGCCTAGTATACACATATGAATCACTCTAATCCCCCCCAAAATATACACAAATGAAAGTTCATTCCATTTCATGAAAGATGTTGACAACACATAAAACCCTCAACACATTGCAATGATATGCCACCACCAAATCTGAGTGGGTTAAAACAAGACAAAAATGTAAACTATGCTCATTCAGTTTAGTCATTTAATGATTAGCTGACCATGTCACTGTGCTGAGAACTGTGCCACTTTCCAATATTCTTCATGAACTGGGTCAGGCCCTGGGGGCTTGGGTGAAACAATGTGGGGGTGAAACACTAAACTACAGATGAGTCTCATCATATATAGAATACAGTGTGGATAATTACCAATGGGAAGACACTAGGTGTTAGAGAAAATGTACTGTATAGTAATACTGTAATCGATCAGGTCTCATATGACGGAGTTTGCTAAATATCAGGAGGGGCAGCTAATGTAGAAAAGGCAAAGGATATGTGGAACAGTATGAATTACATTAATATCGCAGTCTGGAAGACTGGTGATTGAGAGAGCAGTACACGGCATAAGCAGTTTTTGTTATGCCATAGTTTGCTTCCTTTATTAGAGGTCATGAAGGCAAGAAGGCTCTTATACTTGTCTGAGTGTCCATAGTGCAGAGGAATAAAACCTTGTTTTCAACAAAGACATACTGGGACTGACTAGTGACTAGTGACCAATGTGCTGGAGGAGCTGGTGGGGAAAGGTGTGGATGACTGGTCAAAGCTGACTCACCCATCCAGAGAAGAGGTAGGTGGCCCTGTCTGGTGCAATGCCAAAGCTACTGGAGAGAGACAGACAGAGACAGGAGTACTAGTACAGCACACAGGACATGGACCAGGGAGAGGTGCATAGCTGTGCCAAACCATGTTTATGTGAATAGCCACTTTTCCATGTGCAAGGAGTGATAATAGAGTCTTCACTCTCACAAGTGCACACATCAGCAAACAGGTGGAGGGGTTAGTGCCATAAATAAGAAAAAAAATCTCTGATGCTTGCCCGAGTAGCAGCTTCCTCTTTCATGGAGTTGGGTCCCACCCTTAAGTCGCATATGAAAAGTGTGAGCATGAGAAGGGAGAGGTGGACTCAATGTTCAGAAGACATGGAGCATGCAAAAAAAAAAAAGTTCACAAGGGTTGTCTCTACATCCATGACCTTAATTGCATGGCTGCCCCTTGGTCTTCTACGAACACATCTGTAATGTATCATAAACTGAATGTGACCATCAGGTTGAGATTTCCCCTCATGCAGAGCCACTATGAACATTGAGATGTGGACTCTATTCTGTGTGGTTTTGTAACTACAGCTCATCGTCATAAAAACACGCACGTTTTTGGTACTCCCCATAATGCTGGAATACTGGATTTGTGTTTGCTGCAAAAGGACCCCTTGTTCTTCTGCATGCCTTCTTCTCCATTTGTTTTTCTGTTTTGTTCAGTCCAAAACTGGAGTGTTTTAAATTAGCAATACATTATGAGAACAAAGGGCAGAGGTAGCAGCCTGGGAAAATTTAGTGTACTGCAAAATGCTATGCCTACAGTTTCAGTACTGTGTGTATTACTGAACCCAGAGTTTATTTATTTTATTTATTTGTAAATCAGTGTAGAAAGCTGATCCATATGGATCTATTTTTATCAGGTTCAGCCTAGGGAAATATAAACAAAAATACAAATTGTGGTACATATATGAAGAGTTTCAAGAAATAGAAGCAGCACATGCATATATTCTGTAAGACAGGCATTTCATATGTAAACATTTACTGTAGGCAAAAACAAATCAGTTAACTACAATAATACACAAATATTATAAATAAGAAGCAGTTGCTCCAATATAAGTTCTTCGTGGGAAGAAAAAGAAAAGGCGATCTGAACATCTTTTCAGAGAAATGAGGCGAGCGCAAAGTGTATGAGGTTTAAAGGAGGAACTTCTAGAACAGTGAATGAAGAGAATCCATCACTGGGCATCTTGGAAGTTTGCAGCGTACTCATTTCTAGGGATTTACCAACAGACTCCCATGTGATGTTATCAGATGTGTGTGATGTAAGCCATTAGACTCTTATAACAGTTACATATAGATGTTTGTGACAGATAGATATTCTCACAGATCCAAAATTAAGGTTAAGTACCCATAACTTTTGTATTTTTAATGAGTCACTTAACCAGATCAAAGCTCTTGAGTAAACCCTGAAAGTCTGAAAGTAGACATTTATGTAATGTTATCCAGAATGTAAATATACATTGCCAAAAATGTAAGTGAATGCCTGTTTATCCTGTCTGATTACTTCCTTTTTGTTAACAAGCCTGCAGAGCCATTTTGCAACAGGCACATTAAAAAGTAAACCTTTCTTCACTGAAGTAGTTGTGTGTTACAAACTGCCTGCTTTGCAGCTGTCAGCAACTCTTCAACAAGGGCATGTAGCAGTTTCCGTTTAAGTGGTGGCCTCTACCAGTTCCAAAAAAAAAAAAAAATTACTATGTAATAGTAATATGAGAAAAGAAATGCTCATGTGAGTTCCCTGTCAATAAAGGTCCACAGTTTCCATTTAAATCACAGTCTCTATGCAACTTGCAACTGTAATGTGAGGACAGAAATGCTAACGTGAGTTTCCTGAGCTTAGGCTGAGTCCCCAGCTGTGCTTTTAAAACAATGGCGCCATTAAGCAGTAAACACTGACTAATGTGGAATACTACACTATTAGAAAACAGCATGGCAATGTACCCACATTTTTTTCTTCTTCAACTAGCAATAGTCCATGAAAGTTAATGCACATTCAAAGTACAACAGAATCATCACTCATTTTGTTCCCCAACAAAGGGTGATTAATGTGATTATTAAGTAAGTATATTACAATAAAACAATATTAAACAATACAGCATTACAATTTTCCACAATAAAAAAATTATTGCTTATTTGCCTTTTTTTGTGACCACAGTTATTACAGATCTGAATTAAGAAGTTTAATTTCCATTTTCACTCCCCTCAACTTTTCAGCCTGATTAAGCTTCATATTTATTTGTTTCTTTTTGACTTTTGTCTATGTTGATTATCCATTATTAATTTTGTAAGTCCTGTCATAGTCTCTAGGCAGCTTGCTACTCTAATATGCACACAGAAATGCTAAACTGAGTTTCCTGTCCTTAGGCTGTGAGCCTCAGCTGCTCTTTATAAACAAATGCCACCATTAAGCCTCAACTACCTACTGATGAGTAATACTCCACTATTAGCAAGCAGCTGTACAATAACTACATTGTGTTATTCTGCAGTGAGCACTCACTAATATAGCAATAACCCACGCCTGGGTGTGGGTAATGCTGGATTTACCCACGGTAAACAAAGACAACCGTGGGTAAATCCAGCATTACCCACACCCAGAAGTGGGTTATTATATTAATGACATTATTTAAGAAAAGAAATAATTACTTTTCTTAAATAATGGCATTGTATAATGCCTCTTTGCTGCCCTTCCGCAGCTGTCTGGTGTTCCGCGGCAGTTCTGATGTACTCCGCATGCCTACGCAGTACATCAGAGCTGTGGGCAAAAGCAACGGAGAACGCAAGATCTCCGTTGCTTTTTACTGTCTCGCTATGTTAAATGGGTTTAACATAGCGAGACAGTTTAAAATAAGCAAGAAGATCTCCGTTGCTTATTTTAAAGCTGTCTCGCTATGTTAAACTCATTTAACATAGCGAGACAGGTTTAAAGCAACGGAGATCGCAAGATCTCCGTTGCTTTACATGTCGCTATGTTAAAGGAGTTTAACATAGCGAGACAGCTTTAAAAAAGGCAATGGAGATCTCCGTTGCTTTTTTTAAATCTGTGTCGCTATGTTAAACTCTTTTAACATAGCGAGATTAGTGTTTATACTAACGGAAAAGTCCGGGCGACCGGACCTTTTTCCGTTAGTATATTGAGGGATTTACAACGGGCACGCTGGTTGGGCTGGCCAATCAGCGTGCACGTTTTAGAGTAGGCATTGTATAATCTGCAATAGTCCCTAAAAGCTGACACACATTTGAAGTGCATGTAGTATCGACAAACATTCTGTTCCCCATCATTTCTTTTATTATTTTGTCTTGCATATTTTGCACTGCTGTCATCATTCTGCCTATAAAAGTTCTGTTTAACTATTTGAACCTTTTCTTTCAGTTATAACAAGTCTTCTCAATTAGGTGGTTTATTTCTACAAGTGAGGAGAGTGTGTAGAACAGATGGAAGGAGTACTTTGAGGGGCTGATGAATGAAGAGAATGAGAGAGAGAGAAGGTTGGATGATGTGGGGATAGTGAATCAGGAAGTGCAATGGATTAGCAAAGAGGAAGTAAGGACAGTTATGAAGAGGATGAAGAATGGATAGGCTGTTGGTCCAGATGACATACCTGTGGAAGCTTGGAGGTGTTAGAAGAAATGACAGTGGAATTTTTAACCAGATTGTTTAATGAAATCTTTGAAAGTGAGAGGATGCCTGAGGAGTGGAGAAAAAGTGTTTTGGTACCGATTTTTAAGAATAAGGGTGATATGCAGAGCTGTAGTAACTACAGAGGGATACAACTGATCAGTCACAGTATGAAATTATGGGAAAGAGTAGTAGAAGCTTGGTTAAGAAGGGACGTGATGATTAGTGATTAGCAGTATGGTTTCATGCCAGGAAAGAACACTACAGATGCGATGTTTGCTCTAAGAGTGTTGATGGAGAAGTACAGAGAAGGTCAGAAAGAGTTGCATTGTGTCTTTGTGGACTTAGAGAAAGCATATCACAGGGTGCCTAGAGAGGAGTTGTGGTATTGTATGAGGAAGTCGGGAGTGGCAGAGAAGTATGTAAGAGTGGTACAGGATATGTACAAGGGTAGTGTGACAGCAGTGAGACCTGCAGTGGGAGTGACAGATGCGTTTAAGGTGGAGGTGGGATTACATCAAGGATCAGCTCTGAGCCCTTTCTTATTTGTAGTGGTGATGGACAGGTTGACAGACGAGATCAGACAGGAGTCTCCGTGGACTATGATGTTTGCAGATTACATTGTGATATGTAGTGAGAGTAGGGAACAGGTTGAGGAGACCCTAGAGAGGTGGAGATATGCTCTAGAGAGGAGAGGAATGAAGGTCAGCAAGACTAAGAATATATGTGTGTAAATGTGAGGGAGGGTAGAGGAATGGTGAGGATGCAGGGAGTAGAGTTGGTGAAGGGGGATAAGTTTAAATTCTTGGGATCAACAGTTCAGAGTAATGGCAAGTGTGGAAGAGAGGTGAAGAAGAGAGTACAGGCAGGGTGGAATGGGTAGAGAAGAGTGTCAGGAGTGATTTGTGACAGACGAGTACCAGTAAGAGTGAAAGGGAAGGTCTACAAGAGGGTAGTGAGACCAGCTATGTTATATGGGTTGGAGACAGTGGCAATGACAAAAAGGCAGGAGTCAGAGCTGGATGTGGCAGAGTTAAAGATGTTAAGATTTGCACTGGGTGTGATGAGGGTAGACAGGATTAGGAATAAGTATATTAGAGGGTCAGCCCAGGTTGGACGGTTTGGAGACAAAGCCAGAGAGGCGAGATTGCATTGGTTTGGACATGTGCGGAGGAGGGATGCTGGGTATATTGGGAAAAGGATGTTAAGGATGAAGCTGCCAGGTAAGAGGAAAAGAGGAAGGCCTAAGATAAGGTTTATGGATGTGGTGAGAGAGGACATGCAAGTGGTTGGTGTGACAGAGCAAGATGCAGAGGAGAGGAAGAAATGGAAACAGATGATCCACTGTGGCGACCCCTAATGGGAGCAGCCAAAAGAAAAAAAAATTCTATTTTCATTACCCTCATCATTTTCAACCCAATGGAAATTTATAGTTGTTGCTTTTTTGTTTTCATTTTTGTGCATTTTGCTTGTGCATTATTGATCCTAGAAGTCTTGCCTCCTATTCCTTATTATTGGAATTATACTGCTTTATCACTATGCCATTGGTTGTGGTGGTGGTATTGGTGGTTGGTGGGTGCTAGCAGTTTAAGGACCCCCTTCATTCAAATTTTACAGCCTAGTTCCATTATAGCTTCCAGAGTCACAAACCTTCTGCACTTTACCCACATAAGCGAAGTCTCCATGGCAACTGGCATTCACCTCTAATATTTAGATATATTTGCCACTGAATGTTTCAACTATATCATACATTGTAGTATATCTTGTTCTCTTAACCTTCTTTATATTGTTTGTATTACCTGTAGTATTGTACATGTTATCTGTGCCTGTAGCATTATTTCCAATAGTTTGCTTTGTATTTTATTGTATATAAATTATCAGTTGTAGCAGTCTAAAGACCTACACTAAATTTTCTATGCATCCAGTAGGAACTGTATATTGTCTAACCAAGGTCATAGCTGACAAAGGGGTGTGGACCAGCCCACTTAACAAACAGACAAATAAATTTAAACTTTATTAACGACATTATTAAGTATATTACAATAAAACCATAGTAAAAAATGCATCCTTACAATTGTCATTGGTATAATTGAATCAAAGGAAACAAAACAACATGAAAGACGTTGAAGAACTATAGTAAGTAAATGAGTTTTAAGGAACTCTTTGAAGCTATTCAGTGTTAGAGACTACCTCAGCTTCCAGGTCTGGAGATGCCAAAGAAGTGGAACCTGATAAGTCAAGCATTAGAGAACAAAGGACACTCCTTTGAAACACCCAGTAATTTCTAAAAAGATAGAGTGCAGTAGTCTCACCAGAATGCAAGGAACCAGAAGTTATTTCAGTTAGAGGACTCAGATTGTGTAAGCTTAGATATGTTAAAATGAGATCTTTAAATGTGATTAATGACTGAATTGGTCCAAGAAGAATAGAGTTATTGGTAACTTTTGCTGCATTTGTTCTTGTGCTAGGTCAACAACCTAAGGGCAACCCTGAAATACAGCACATACTTCTTAACAGACTCATTATGAGAAACTCATTCACTGTCCTACCCATCATGAATTCAGTTTTGCACCCCCCCCCCAGCATAGCTCTTAACCTGTTAGTACAAAAAATCTGGACAAAGCCAAAAATAATTGGGGGACAAAGCCTCAAAAATATGGACAGATTTTTAATATTGATCTTGTAAACTTAGAAAGTTGCCAGAATAAAAGGTGTTGTGTTATCATACATTTTCTGAAGGATGTGAAGTCTGAAACTCAAATGCTTGTAATTATTTAGTGAATTCAGTCTTCACTGATTTGTCACAAAAATTTAGAAAAACAAACATTTTATGAGGAACAGACCAAAAATATGAGGTAAAAATCTGGACATTCTGTGAAAATCTGGGCAGTTGAGAGGTATGCCCCCAGTAGCTACAAAGCAGCTAATGGCAAAAAAGTGGATTCCTGGGGCAGACCTCTGTTTGTAAAGAGGCATGGAAAAGGTACTTGCCCCACTCCAATTTAAAGGACAACGCACCCACAGACTCAAAAAACATGTTTATTTCATCATGGTTTGGTGTTTCCTACATTTTAACACCACTGTGGAACTATTTTGAGCATTTTAGATATTTTTATATGCAATTTCTGACGTTGACCACATGGGGCCTGGCATCTTGAAATAATTCTGACTGTTTAGCCTGCCTCTAAGTATCCCAGAATGCATTATTTGTCTCCAAAAAATTGCATCAGATCTGCCAAGTTTTCCCTAAAGCTCCTGTCAGTCCACTGATTTTACAGGCATTCACTGCTGTGTTATAGTCACCTACATTTGGTTAAAATGTTATCCTTTTTCAATGACTACTTCAAACACAAGCAGTGCAAATGCTACAGAACAGAATTGAAAAGTGCATTTTATTGCTCTTTCTTCTTAGAAATGCTAACTTGATTTTGTTTGTGAAGGCTGAATCTAGCTTTTCAAGGTATCTCCCCTCCCCCTTCACACCTACCTTCCCTAGCTGTCAAAGAGCTAAGGGTAATTTGACCCATTATCTGCATGTGATTGACAGCTCACAGCAGGTGATCAGACTAATGTACTATTTTCTTGTCAGCCTTTCCCTCCTTAAAGTGGGAAATTTTTTTTGTTACACTCCTCCTGTCAAATTTAAAACCAAGCTCCATAGCACTGGGAATAATCACTGTTTTGCAAAGCATCAAACTCCCACTTATTTTTCCTTCCTGTTTGGTTAAATAGCTAACAAATTATGCACTATAAACATGAAATATTCACAGACTTGCATGACAGCACCCACATGCTTTTTTTAAATGGTAATATAAGAAAATTATGGTATTACATACTTCTTGTAATCTGATGTAGTGTTGTCGATTAATTGTGACAGACATCTGCTTCTTATATAAAAACATGCAATTAATGTCTACGCATGGTCATTGCAAATTTATGCTCTTAGTTTTTGCAGCTGTTACTATGCTTCTGCCTGTACTTTGTCACTTATCGGTAGGGCTCTTCAGAAAAGTGAGATTATAGTTTTTGACATTTTTGCTAGGTTAAGAGTGGGCTAGGCAAGGCAGCTCTGACATCACAATGTGGGAGGCCCACTGGCTCTTCTATACAGCATGCAAATTGGGTGGGGATTACATCACTTTGGGGGAGGAAATGTCCCGGTAGCTAGAGCAAGAGCTGTGGCAGATGTGACATCATCATTTCAGAGCCAGCTAGAGATTTTTCAACTTGGTTTTCAAAGTGAAAGTAAAACAGTACAGAAAGGTAGGAAGCCTAACAGGGAAAACAGTTGATTGGATTAATTTTTAAAGCTGCATGGGTGATTTTTCGAAGCTGTATCAACTAAGAGGGACTAAAAGAGACAGCAGGTTGAGTAATCTGCTTTAATATCCTGTTGTTGTCCTTTAAAATGGCCTCCAAATACCCTTAGCATGATCTTAAGAAAACACTTAAACACTCCTCTAAAGTATGTTTGTAAATGGAAGGGGTGTCTTTTTAACTGTTTTAACTCATAGCACTTCCACAAGCAGATCAACAGTTCTTTAGTTCAACCATCTATGCATATCTCCTAGAGAAAACCCGAACTACTGAAACTTGGTAGCAGAGCACTTTTGACTTTATCCTGCCTCAATAGAAGACAAGGTTCTGCTTTGGGGTACCTAGTAGCATGGTCTGCAATCACCAAGGTTTGATTCCCTCAACCTCTGTTTGCATATTGTGTGAGTCTAAGCAACTTACTTAACCAGGTAATGCTCCCAGACTACCCCTAAAAATGAACACTTGTGCTCAGTGCCTCACTGATTAACAACTAAATAAAACTAAAGATAAAAGATGCATCTGTTACCAGCGTAACTAAGATGCCCTACAATATTGACAGCAACCCTTTGAAATGGTTCTTTAATGACAGACAAAGGTAGCAATGCAGTCTTAGTACGAAGGTATAAAATTACTTGACTCAAATGTTATACTTTCAGCAGGGCCTGTTTGATGAAGTACAGCATTTTATATCCCCTTCAAACACTTAATTTGCTTTACGATAATTTAGCTGTACCTCATTTGCTATTGACTTTACTGGTGCTCATTTACTCAGTACTGGATTATACAATCTGATTTCTCTATAATCAATGTCATTTTTAGCTATGATTTAATCAGTGGAAGTACTAGGATCATGTCCTTGCTTCAGGGAAAGGATAAGCAGGACAAATGACTACATCAGTATATCAGACAGTTCCCATCAGCAAATGATTTAACTAGAACTGACAGTGCAGCAAAGAAGTAAAGTAACTTATTTGGTTTGTATGCCCATCATCCAAGAGCAACCTGTTATTGTACAAGTCTGAAGTAACTTTCTGCTATACCCAAGAAGTCATCTTTTCCCATACAGCTAAAGTCAGATAACCACCTCTTTCCCCTGTGTCCCTCTCTTTAACACCTATCTCATTTTTTCGAGTAGGTGCAGATCAACATATGTTTGGGAGCAGCCTCACAGGTGGCACTCCCTGATTTGGTCAAGTTAAGCAGTGTTCAGGACTCAGGAGTTGGCTCTTTTGGTTGTCCATTAAATTTGCTACCATGCCAAGATGTGGTAGTAAGGAAAGTCCATCTTCCCCAAATACCTTTCACGATCAAGGCTTATCTGTCTTAAATACTTTCATATCCTCACCTCTCTCCCAATTCTTTCAATTTCAAATGTTATAGTAGGTTCACATCAGCTGATCTTTAAAAAAGAGGAGAGCCTGTAAGGTGGAATTCCATGAACTGGTCAGCTCATCAAGAACCAGGTACAGGGGTTGATATTTCTGCTTGGACATTAAATTTTCCGTCATGCCAAATGTGTCAGTAAGGACAGTTCATCCCTCCCACTTAGGTGTAATTTGTATCTCCCCTAAGAAAATTATCTATTTCTGATTATTCTGCTTGCATGACATCTATAAGTAAATCACAGATTCCTTATTTCTCATTTTTCCATTTGCTTTCTAAACTGTTTGTGGCTCACCTAGCTATCCCACAGATTAGACTTCTTCATGCAAATAAAATTAAATTTTCCCTTATTTCCATGTGGTTGACACTCCTTCCAAAGATCTCCAGCTACATGTTAAATCACGAGACTCATGTAAGGCATGAATACAGATTTGGCAACAATTCCCATATTCATATTATTACCATATGACTGGAATCAGTTCTTATCCACAGCCTTTGTTTATTCATTGTGTACTCATTCACCCTGTTTGCAAAGCAAATAATTTGCCTTATCAGATACTTAGAATTACATCTGGACCTCCCTGTAGCTCTGAACATGGTATGCTTCAATGTCCATAGAATTTATCAGCATCAGCTGGTCAACAGGCTGCACACTAATCTTTGATGCCAGAAAGTCAAAAAGCTGTGCATTTCTCAACAGGTACTTTGACGTATGCATCAATACTGACACTACAGTACAGCACGGGGGTGGGGGTTGTTGCACTCCTATGGTGCTTTATTTCAGTTAAGATAATAAATAAGGTTTTATTCCTTGCATTATTTCCCCATATATTGAGCAGCCGGTGCAAAGGATTATGGTTGTGAACATACAGTTCCTGTGATGCAAGGTTTGATTCCTTAACCCTGATTTGCCTACTCTGAGACCTTGAATAAGTCACTTAACCAGACATTGCTCCTGGATCTCCCCTGAAAAGGGACTGTGTGTCCAGAAGGCCTACTTGATTAATAAATGATAATTATTATTAAGTGTTAGTCCTACCAACAGCAACATCATGGTATACTTAAATGGTTGATTTTTTTAATGGATTCACACCTGTATGTGTTTATTATATAATGAATCCCATGTGTATTTCTCACTAATGCATGTTAGATTACAGGCATGACTTGTTATTAGACAATTACCCTATTCTTTTTATCTTATGGCTGAACTGAACTGTTGTGAATTTATTAATAGGCTAATGTTAGTCAGTTTGCTTTTTTATCTTCACCCGTTTACTTCTTGCATCCATATCTGTATTGTACCCTTACACCTTTTGCAGCTGTCTTCTACCCCTCCCCCATACCCACTGAGCTGCCCCATGAAGCATGTGCACTGATAAACCTGAGCACCTAAGTGGCCTCAGTAAGAGACAACATGGGTATCACTCATGTCCAGCTTAAAGGGTGTTTACTTACCTTATTTGTCCCCAGTGATCCTTTATTCAGTGCCATGGATACAGCTTATTCACTATTTGCCAACATTACTTTGTCTCTAACAAGGTACAGGATTACAGTGGTGACATCCCACCAGGATGGGAAAACTGGTCTTTGGCTGCTGTATTCCATTATATCCCTCAAATTCATAGCTTATGGTCTGAACCCTGTTCATTCAAGCCACAGTCAACTGAAAAACCCTGATTCCACTGATCAGCTGTCTATTTACTGAACATTAGTACAGAATACATAATGCATGTTCCCACTTCCCTTTCATACTTGTATAGCTTGTTTAATGCATGTCTATACCATGTAAGTGAATCTAAAATTGTATGTGACTTTACCTGATTTATTTTGCAATGCATATGCTGAAACATTTTGAAGGACATGTTGTCTCCAACATGACATGATTGTAAAGGTGATTGGAACATTGATCGTAGGAAAAGAGCACAAATAACACAACACAATGAATCAAGGTTTCCCACTATTGCTATCTAGCAAAATGTATTACATTGTTCATTTTTGATTTTGCTAAAATAAAACTAGACCCACTTCTTCAATATCCTGGGTCCAATTTTTATGTTGTTAGCTGCTGTGTTAATAAGTTTAATTATATAGAAAGATTATAGGATTTCTTAGTCTGTGTTAACCATATTAATGGTCCTTAAATTTCATAATCAAGAAATACAGTTTGTTTCAATACTTTCATGAAAGCTATTGGTATAGGACTTCTGATTTGCAAACATTGTAGGTTTCCAACACTGTATAATTCAAAAAATACCATCTATGACATACAATGTTTTGGTGTATAAAAACATTACCAGCATATCTATGAAACAGATAGAGAGATAGATGTTTAGCTTACTAGAGAAATATTAAATATTGTGTACATACCATACTTTTGGTTATGCCAAAATATGGAAACAGAGGCATTGTATATTTAATAGAAAAGATATCTTACAAACTGTAAGTAATCTAAACTATAGACAAGTTCTTATTGTTTGTTCCACTGGGAATGATGTTTATGTATTATGATAGTTAAGTTCAGGTCTACTTAAAGATCTAACAAAATGTTAATGTATTTCAGAAATCACAACATACACTTCTGTCAGCTCAGAAGAGATTTTCCCGTCCATCAAGACCAGTCAATCGCCGCTTGCCATCTCGATGGGCAGGTAGAGTGCCTTTGGGGCAGCCTACCCAGAGCTTCTCATTCTCATTTCATTCTGAGGCAACGATAGTGTAATCATCACCAAAGAACTGTACCCTACATTAAAATCCATAATTCTGAAGAGAAGTAAAGAGTGGTCAGAATGAACACTGTCACTGTATATGTCAATGTCTTTGCAATGTGCATATTCTGTAAGGAATGGGCATTTTAAAAATTAAATGCATGTGTATGTGTTTTGAAGAGAGTGCATCAGTATATGAAAATGTTTGTGTATTAAATAAAGATTACAGGAATTTTAAAATGCACTATTTAATTTAGCATTAAATTTCTTAAATATACTAATCAGACATAGATTACTGACTGAACTTCAGAATTCCAGACCTTGATTAAAGGAGATGGAGTGCGTTCCACAATATATGTATGTATGTAGAAATATAATAAAGTTTGTCTGCTACTTTGACATGTCTGCTGCCTTGGTATCTTTTGGTTTATAGTTTTTACTATGAATAGATTGGAAATTCCCAAAATATAAAGGAAACAAAGGCACTTTTTGCACAAAACTGCACAACAGAATGCAGTGGCATTGGGGTGCTGATGCTCATGGAAAAAAATAAAAAAACAGTTGTATGGGAAAGATAAGTTTCTTGGTTTATTTCCTTATATTGTGTTTTATATATTTTCTTATTGGATTGCAATGCTTAATTTTATTGCAGTATTTTATTACTAAGTATTAAACATTCTGGTTAGGAGAGAGAACAACATTGTGTCTCTTGGTAAGTCTTAGGAGTTAGAATTTAACTGTGAACTGAATGAGGAGCTACAGACCAGTATTTGAGGAAAAATAAAACTTTTCAAAAGAAAAAAAAATCACTGAGCCAGTCTTTCATAGTGCAGATGTCTGTGCAGGAATTTTTCTACCTTATGCTGCATCTTATATTATTTCTTGTTGGATTTTGAATTTATATTTATTGCAATGTGTTGAATTGTTAAAAGTTTTAGTTAGGAAAGAACAAATCTATGTCTCGTGGTGAGGCATAGAATTTAGAAGTTAATTACCTGGGAAAAGGGAGGCGCTAGTGTCTAGTACTAGTATTTAAAGGGAAAAGTACACATTCTAAAGCTTTCAGGATAAAACTCACTGAAACAGTCTTTGAAGTAAAATGGACTGCTGTACAGGCCTATCCACTCCTTATGTTAATCTGACTGCATAATTGTCTCCCACTTCTCTTTCATTGGCTCTTGTTAGAAAGCACAGAAATATTTTTTGTGGAGGTGAACTCCTTAAACTAACTCTGTTCATTTACCTGCTCATTGTATTTCATAGACCCTGAATATTAACTACAGGTGTAGTCAATTACTCAGACAAAATCTCACTCAAATTTGATCCCTTTATTTGTAATTAATCTGGTTATACATTGTGTGCCCTCAATCATCGCTGTTTAGTGATGGTTTGCATCTATGCTTTTTGTTTTGTGTATTAGCTGTTATCTGCACAATTAATAGTCCCCCAAGCAAAAAAAAAAAAAAAAGGAAACGCTATCGGTCAACATGGAGTGACAGCCTGCTTTAGCTTCATCCTTAGCCAACTTACTAGCAATTGATTTTCTGGGGCAGTGTATGAACTACCTCATGTTTGCTGACAATCCACTTCTAACACATAAGATGCAACTCTTTATTTACATTGGAGGTTAATCTGTCCATCTCAGCCACTGTTAATAAACAGCACAACAGTATCAAAACATTACTCCTACATATGCTGGGGTAGTAAAGAAATTCTTGCCTAAGCTTTCTAGACATGTTACTAGTTTATCTCACCTACAGAGCACAAATATTAACGCAGATGTCACAATTCGAGGTATTGCCAGCTATGCCTGGAGAAATAGGGCAATGGTTGTGTAACATATGCTAGCACAGCTAGCTGGAATTTTGCAAATAATTATGTCATTTGTATATCAAACTGATTTTTACAGGTGCTGTGTTGAAAATGTATTTGTAAAGTTGCTTGTGTTAAAAAAAATGTACCAACAGTGGGTCCTGACTGTATTGCAACTGAATTAAGTATAGATGATAACAGTGGATACTGGAAGAGAAGAGGTTAATCACAGTCCAGCTACAGGTAACTTTGAAAAATGTTTTGAAATTAAATTATTGGGCTTAGGCCATAAAGAGGTTATCTCACAGTTTTGAATGAAGCAAGAGATGCAATGTCTGTAAGAATTATGGTTTGTTAGTCTCTGTAGGAGCAGCAGAAGTGTTGAAATTGTTTTAAAGCTTCCAGGTGCTACAATAAACTTTAGCAAAACTTGAGATATGTATTGTAACACCTATGTGCTAAATCCTAGCAGCTTCTAGTGATGGGGATAGTGTGGAAAACAAAAGTCAGATAACCAGATGCATATGATGTCATTCTGTAATCCATCACTAAAATTATATTTTAATACTAGGTGAGTCTGAAGTCTTAGAGCACTCTGTTCTTGGAACCTGCCAATAAAGGACCCCTTACCCACTTCATCTTGTCTTGCTCTAGTAAGTGAACCAAGAAATAGTAATTCTTTAGATCAGTCGTGAAAATATAGAGAGATTAGTTAAGTACTCTTTTTCTGTATCTATGTGAATCTATTCATCTGTGTTATTTTAATATTTCCTGTGATTGAAACTCTTGTGTTTATTGTAAATTGATATTCCATATTTTTATGTTCTTTTATTATTTGTTATTAAATATATTTAAACTTTTCATTGTGGCTGGTCCTTTAGAGAATATTTTATCCTTTGAGAGCACTCATATCTATTTGGTGACTCTGTGGTCACTCCTGAAAGTCTTACTGCATTGGCCAAACACTGTCATTTGTATTACTATTAATTTCACTCAGTATAATTAGGTACCCTTGTAAGACCCTTAGAGTAGCTGGCTTTGGAGTGTCTGGTGGCAGTAACTACCTTATAGTCTGGGCAGAAAGGGGCACAGTCTTTCCTAGTTTTGTGTGTGTGTGTGTATGTGTGCAAATCAAATCTCAAAGAGTGTATATGTAAGCTGCTTGAAGCAGGGACATGAAACACTGGTTTCACAGAGTGGTGGGGGACTTGGCTCAAACACTCAGCTGAGGACTCAGCTCTACAGCTGTGCAAGTGGGGGGGGGGGCTTACTGGAGATCTGGAGAGAGAGAGAGAGAGAAAACCAGCCCATGAACTGAGTGTGTTTCCTGTGTGCTCTTAAGGGAAATTGTGGCATGATACAGAGAGCTGCATCTGGAAATAATGGATGTGTCCAGTTTTGTTCCAAGGGAACATCCCTCTCTAGTGCCAGTGGTGATGATTCAGCCTCCTTGATTACTAGCCCAATGTGTGAATTACTGGCCCAATGTGTGGACGTCACATACTGGTGAGCTGTGGTGTGAATATTGAACTAGTGAAATAGCCACCAGTGAAATAAAGCATCCCCAACTGATAAAAACTTATTCCAAATCATTAGCCAAAACAACTCCACCATAGAGGTTGTTTGCCAAACTTCTAGGAGTTACCATCGATGAACACCTAAAATTTGACACTTACATCCAGCAAAACATCAAGAAAACCCATATAAAACTTGGCTTGCTATACAGAAACATCTACTTCCTCACACCTTCCACCAGACTAACTCTAGCCAATATCTATCTACTCCCCTCACTACTGTACGGGGCTCCGCTTCTAACAAATTTATCTGCCTCCCTTTCCTCCAAACTTGAAATCTGTTACAATAAAATTTCCAAATTTGCAACCAAAGCCAAATTCTCCTCCCACCATTGTATCTCCCTACGTTTGTTAAACTGGCTTGAACTCTCCAACCACCTAGACTATCTTCAAATCTCCACAGCCCACAGACTAATAGTTCATCCTTCTAAGTGCCCTGCACTAACCAATATCCTTCAGCCTTATACTCCTCAGAGAACTCTCAGATCTACTCACCAAAACTTAATCTCTGTCCACAAACCCAACTGCCCTGCTGGGCAGCTTCTGCTATCATTCTCCTACGCTAAAAAATGTAATTCTCTTCCTTCTTCTCCAAGAACTTGCAAAAACTTTGAAACCTTTAAAACTCAGCTACATTGCTATCTTTACTCTAACAGGAAATACAACTGCACCCTTCCCCTTACCTAATAAACACTTCTACCATCTTAACACCTGACTACCGCTGTCTTCAAGCTAGCCTATCACAAATGTAAATAGTGTAAATGACTAATGTGTATTGTGTATTCACAATCTTATGCCTGTTCTCTTGCATGAAGTGAAATTGTAAAGGCTTTTTCTTTTCCACAGTTGTACCTGTAACTAATGTATGTAAAGCAAACAATTTGTATCTAAACTATGTAAAGTGGAGCTTATCTCCCTGGGCCTCCACTGAAAATGGGCTCCCTGAGCCCAGTGGACCTCCCCAGTCATCAAACTGGAAATAAATAAATAATTAATAAACTTCTGTAGCCTGTAAGCAGTCGTCAATGAAGGTGTGTGTATCCTCAGTAGCCACAAGGTAAACATTCAGAGTTTCAGTTCACAACAGTTTTATTTATTTTTTTGTTAGTTTAGTTTAGTCAGGGAAAGCAGGGTTTATAGCAAGCTGACAAAGAACCAGTTGGCCAAAGTGTGCAAGGCCAAAGGACTGCTGCATGCCAGCCTGACTAAAGAGGAAATGATTTCAGCCTTAGTCACAGCTCAGACTAGCAACCAAGAGGATAACCAGTCTGGTGATGGGAATTTGCAGCCCTCAGAAACAGGACAGTTCACCTTTTCATCAGAGAACTTAAAAATCCATCTGGAGTTAAACAGACTTGAACTGGAGGCCAAATGTTTGGAATTAGAATCAGCGGCGAGACTGTGGCAGGCAAATCAGATGGAATTAGAATCATCAGAGAGACTGCGGCATTTGGAGGCTGAAGAAAATGAGAAACTGTGGTTTTTGGAGGCTGAAGAAAATGAGAAGCAGTTTCAACATGAGAGAGAAATGCTGACTCTTTGCCAGGGTCATGGAGGTAATGGTGAAGGGAATAACCAAACCCTAGGAGTAACAAAAGTCAGTATTTGTTTCCACAATTTGCAGAGGGTGATAATTTTGATAGTTTTATTCATATATTTGAAAGAGTACATAAACAGTACAATGTTGACCAAGGGCTCTGGGTACAGTTCCTGACCCCCTTACTCCGTGGTAAAGCTGTAACTGATGTTTCTAAATTTCTGATATTGATTGTTTAAACTATGATAGAGTAAAGCAGTGTTTACTAGAATGCTTTAAGTTAACATCTGAAGTTTATGAGAATAGACACAAGGCAGATGAGCAGATGAAAGTCTGTCTGATTATATTGTTGTGTTAAGCACTTATTTTCATAGGTGGGTTGAGTGGGTGTCAGGTCACCACTTCTGAAGGGCTGGTAGACCTTTTGGTGAGGAAAGCCATTAGCACTTTGCCTGAGGACATGAGAATCTGGTTGGCAGACCAAGAGTGTAACTCTGCAAATGAGATGATAAAAAAGGAGGCTCTCTACTTAGCAAGCAGGGCATCACTTCCCAAGAAGGGGATACCCAGTGCTGCACATGGATATAAGGGAATCCAAGGTGGCCAGCGTAAACCACTCCAACAGAGTCCACCAGTAACAGGGGAAGCCACTAGTTAAGGTACATGGCCAGGATCAAGGGTTAACATTTTTCAATGTAACCAGTCGGGCCAGGTATCATATAAATGTCCATGGTGGCAAGCCAAGGACAAAAGGTGGGGGAGCCAGCAAGTGAGAATAACAGTATGCCAGTGGTAAGTTGTGTGGAGACAACAGGGGTACTAAAATATCACCAGAGTTTATATCCAATCTTACTGGATGGAAGACAGGCCAATGCTAAAAGGGACACAGCCTCTGACATAAACATTGTGAAGCCTGCAGTGGTTAAACAGGAGCAGTACTTGCTTGGGCAGTGTACTCCAGCCAGAGCTTTAGGAGGGACCCCATTCCAAATACCTTTGGCCAGGGTTCACCTTGACTGGGAGGGCGGAAAAGGAACCAAGCAAGTAGGTGTGTTTGAGGATATCTTTGCAGATTTCCTGATAGGAATGATTTTGATAATGCAGTATCTTGTGTGCATGCAGTTACAGTCAGTCAGACTTGGAGACAGGCATGTGGGGCTCTTAGCTTGGGGGAGGACCAAACAGACCCTATACCTGAAGCAAGGGCTGGTGAGGTGGCTATTTCAGGGAGGGAGATACCCTGTAGCAGTGAGCCTGAAGGTGAACCAAGGCTGCTGTAGGTACTGATGCTCTCTTGGACAGAGTAACTGCAATGGCAGAGGTGAGTGGTAGTACCCAGGCTGACAGTGATGCACAGCTGTCAGGTGATACCAGATGCCCTGTGGAAGTGGAGGTGGGAAGTGTCACAAAGAGAGAGTTGAGACAGGCTCAGCTTTTGGACCCTATGTTACGAGGCTTGAGGGAGGTAGCTAGGGAAGCATCTGATTCTCAGGAAAAGGGGAGTCTATATACTGGAACAAAGGGTTACTGTTTAAAGAATGGACCCCAGAGGGAGGGCTAGTGGGTGAGGTAATACAGCAGTTGGTAGTGCCCAGAGCCTACCATCTGGCACTTCTAGCCATAGCCCATGACATTACTTTTGCAGGTCATATGGGCATAAAGCATACCAAGAAACATATTATGCAGAACTTTTATCGGCCTGAGATTACAAGGGATGTAACAGGATACTGCAGGACCTGTGAGCAGTGCCAGAAAGTAGGCATGGCAGGAGACAAGGTCAAGGCCCCTTTGATGCCTTTGCCTGTGATTGAGGAGTCATTTCAGAGGGTACCTATGGATATTTTGGGGTATCTGAGTACCCAAATTTCCACAGGGAAGAAGTATGTACTGGTGACAGTAGATTATGTTACTAGATAGCCTGAGGCAGTGTTTATGTCTTCCTTTGAGGCAGAGAAGGTGCCAAATGTTTTGTTAGAGATTTTCAGTAGGTTACATTTCCCATGAGAAATACTGGCTGACACAGGTGCCAATTTTATGTCAGACCTACTGGTTTGTCTGTGGAAGTGCTGTGGGGTGAAGCACCTAAAGACCACCACCTACCATCTCCAGACTAATGGTCTTGTAGAGAGGTTAAACTCTGCACTAAAGACCATACTACAGCCATTTGCAGACCAGTTTAAGAGAGAGTGGAACAAATATTTGCCCCATCTGCTGTTTGCATACAGAGAGGTACCCCATGAATCCACAGGTTTTTCACTCTTTGAGTTGCTGTATGGGCATAGGGTGAGGGAGCCTTTAGATGTGATTCATGATGAGTGGGAGTCCCATAAGGAGTCTGTTGTGGCATATGTCCTAATCCTCAGGACCAGGCTTAGGAAGCTCATTGGTTTGCCCCAGGAGAGCCTGGCAGGAGCCCAACAGCAGACAAAGGTCTGGTATGACAAGAATTCTTGAGCCCGAGAGTATACTGTGGGATGGCAGGTTACGGTGCACATTCCTGTCTGACAAAATAAGCTGCAGGCAACTTGGAAGGGACCCTTGAAAGTAGTAAGGAAGGTCAGTGATATTGACTACATGGTTGAACTGCTAGGCAGGAGGCAGTGCCACAAATTGTGCAATGTTAACATGATAAAGCCTTACCATGACAGGGAGGCCCTTGTGCTACGTATTTGCAGTAGGTGGCAGGAGGAGTCTGAGGGGGATCTCTTGCTACTTTGAGTTGGCTAGCAAAATGCCAAGTTACTAAGGTGGAGCCTAGAATTGCAGGCATATGACATGACAGTGCAGCAGTGTAGTGGGGTCAGCAATGCCAATGCAGACGGGATCTGAAGACAGGGTATAGGTTAATGTATTCTCCAAACAGGCTCATTCCTCTGAGGCAATGTTTCTGATGGGTCACTTGTAAGACTAGCTTGAGTCTTCAAAGGGGAAGAGATGTGATGATGTGAGATATTGCCAGTTATGCCAGGAGAAGTAGGGCAGTGGATGTGTAATATATGCCAGCACGCCTATGCTGGAATTTTGTAAATAATTATTTGTCATTTGTGTATTAAATTGATTTGTACAGGTGCTGTGTTGAAAATGTATTTGTGAAGTTGCTTGTGTTATGTACCAACAGTGAGTGTTGACTGTATTGTAACTGAATTAAATATATATGTTAACAGAGAATACTGAAAGAGAAGAGATTAATCACAGTCCAGCTGCAACTAACTTTGAAAAATATTCTGAAATTAAATTATTGAGGCTAGGCCATAAAGATGTTATCTCACAGTTTTGAATGAAGGCAGACATGCAATTTCTGTAAGAATTATGGTTTGTTAGTCTCTGTAGGAAGAGCAGAGCATGTTCCAATTGTTTTACAGCTTCCAGATGCTGCAATAAACCTTAGCAAGCTTGAGATATGTTTTGTAACACATATGTGCTAAATTCTAGCAGCTTCTAGTGATGGAGGTAGTGTGGAAAACAGAAATCAGATGACCAGATATATGTGATGTAATTCTGTAATCCATCACTAAAGTATTTTAATACCAGGTGAAACTGAAGTCTCAGAGCACTCTGTTCTTGGAACCTGACAAGAAAGGACCCCTCACCCACTTCATCTTGCCTTGCTCTATTAAGTGAACCAGGGAATAGTAATACTTTAGATCAGTCAGGAAAATTTGTTAAGTACTGTTTTTTTTTCTGTAGCAGTGTGAAACTATTCATCTGTGTTATTTTAATATATCGTGATTGAAACTCTGGTGTTTATTGTAAATAGATATTCAGTATTTTCATGTTCTTTTATCATTTGATATTAAATATATGTAAACTTTTTATTGTGGCTGGTCTTTTAGAGAATATTTTAACCTTTGAGAGTACTGATATCTATTTGGTGACTCTGTTTCCACTCCTGGAAGCCTTACTGCATTGGCCAAACACTATAATTCATATTAATATTAATTTCAGTCAGTATAATTGGGTACCTTTGTAAGATTCTTAAGAGTAGCTGGCTTTGGAGTGTCTGATGGCACTAACCCTTTCCCAGGGTGTGTGTGCATGTGTGTGTTCATAGGTTGGTACTAGGCTATCTGCCCTAGGGCCTATACAAACCTAGCCATAACAATTCCCTGGCTATTTCCTCCTACACTATTTACTTCCCTGGACCCCTGTGTGTGTGTGTGTGTGTGTGTCAGCAAATCAAATCTTAAAGAGTGTATGTGTCAGCTGCTTAGAGCAGGAACATGAAGCACTGGTTTCACAGACAGATTGGTAGAAGATTTGGGTTGGACAGTTGGCTGAGGACTCAACTCTACAGCTGTCGCGGTGGGGAGTCTTACTGAGGATCTGGACGGAGAGAGAAAACCAGCCCATGAATTTAGTTATTTCCTGTGTGCTCTTAAGAGAAACTGTCTATGATGCAGAGAGCTGCATCTGGAAATACAGGGTGTATCCATTTTTGTTTCAAGTGAATGTCCCTCTCCAATGCCAGTGGAGAGGATTCAGGCTCCTTGATTACTAGTCCAGAGTGGGAACATCACAACCATATCTGCACCCACACCTGATGTTACTAAGAATCACTTCTGAGGTCACATAAGCCTGCAGCACATACCAGACATGGTTTGGTCATAGGTGACTCCAAATGCAATAACCAGGCCGGCAAAGGATAGGGTGACAGTTAGCTGTCTCAATGGTACAAGGATTATGGATGTCACTAGGGCCCTTGGATCTCTGTAATACCCTAGATGCAGTTACATCCTTGCATTTATCCATGTTATCCATGACAGAGTGAATGATCCTAGGTGTTCCAGCTTGGGGGACATGCTGAGAGGCATTGCTGAGATCTCTGTTCATGTCTTCAAAAAGAGCAAGGCCCTAAAATTGAACATCACGATCTTCAAGAATGAAGCCTAAATTTAGGGATAAAATAATTGTCTAGTAAATTTTTGTCATTCTAGGGGAGCCAGTGTGTGTCATTTGCTTTGCCAGTGATATCCTGCATCTTTCACCCCTTGTTTTTTTACATACTATTTAACATTTTTCTACCTCCAAAGTACCATTTTTATCACAACACCATAGACACCAGTTTGGATATTATCTATGTAGCACTGCTGAATGCCAGAAACCTAATCAACAAAATATCTGTGATTTATGCCTTCCTGAACTTCAAAGACATTAGCATTTGTTTAATTACAGAAACCTGGGGATAGCACTGTGTGCATACCAGAGTACAATGCTTGTCATGCATTCATGGACCACTGGCAACCGTGGGGAAGTATCTGTATTTATTTGTAACCCAACTGTCTCTTACCAGATTTTACAGGATACAAATCTGGAACTGGTTGTAGTCCCATGAACACTCAAAATTAATAGCACATTATAACCAATTGTAGATCCCCACCTAGGACTGTTCCGAGCAAACACAACACCTTAACCAGTTAGAAAAGTTAACAATTGAACAAAATTCCTTTTCCTTTTTATGGGTGACTTCACCTATCCGCACATAAACTGACAGACATTTACTACCAACAACAAATACGCCTAGAACTTTCTGAACTTTGTAAATGCCAGTACACGTGACCAAACTGTTCCTTACCTATCAGAGGTGTTAATTTTCTTGATCTTGTTCTCACAAACATTTCTCCCAGTTGTATCACCCACTTGTTATCCCCCCCAAGTCAAATCTGACATTATCAATTTGAACTTTTCTATGAAAATCTGCTTTATGGCTCCCTAATAATTCCTCTACATTCAGTGATTACTCTGAAACCAGTTGTTTACTATTTACTGATCTTATTGATAATCACAATTGGTATAACTCCCCAGCAAACCTTATAACTGGTGCTACTGCCTACACCTCTGCATTTTTCTCATTTTTGGATAAATGCATTGAGATATCCATACCAATGTAGTGTCAACATAATGGCAAATTTAAAACTAAGCCCATATGGTGAACTCACATCCACAAACTCTGTAATAAACAGGAAAAGCTCCTGGACATCAATAAAAGATACCCACTTCATCATTATAACAGGGTTTAAAACTGGTAAGTAAGTCTCACAAAAACTAACTATGAATTTTGAGTTGAAAATAATTCAAAAGACAACCATAAGGCCTTCATCAACTACATTAAGAAACTCAGAAATAACCTATAATTCTGTACTGAACATTTCTCCACTGGTACTTCCTTACCTGACCCTAAGGCTAGTATTCCTGCAGGTAAATTTTCTTCCAACTTCACTCCACCCACCCTCCCCTCTGTCCCAACCATTTTCCCTCACGCACTCACTTCGGAGGTCAGTTTGTACCATGTTCTTTTGTCACTTTCCAAAACTAAAAATTTTATGTCCATGGGTCCTGGCAATATCACTGTATGTTTGCTAAGAGGTGTAAAGTCTCACCTAGGAAAACCCTCCATCAACTTTTTTACTTGAGGCTCTGCACTGGTTGTGTTCCTAAGGTGTTGAGATTGGGATTTGCTCTGCCCTTGCATAAAGGTGGTCTGTCTACAGATTCTATATACTACAGGCCTATCAATGTCACTAGTATTATTTGCAAGGCTATGGAATATATTAGAGATGAACTAATGACAAATTATATAGGTGACCTTATATCCCTGGTTACACATCAGTTCAATTTTATAAAGGCAGATCATCCCTACTTGACCTGGTTGGGTGCTTTGATAAGAGTTACTGAAGCCATGAATAAGAGACGTAAGGTCCACACTTTTTATATTGATCTTACCAAGATATTTGACACAGTCCCCCATACTGGGATTAATGACAAACTCTCATAACACAACATTAACCCATACACAATTTGATGAATTGTTAACTGTCTGTCAGAACCCATACTGTTAAGGTTGTGAGTATTTGCTCTAGGCATAAAAATATTACCAGTGCTGTCCCCTCCTCTTTGATATATATTTCTATGACATAAAATCTGATATCAAGGAACTATGTATAACCAAGTTAACTGCTGATTGCAGACTGAGGATGGTCATCAAATCCCATTCTGATGCTCACGTTCTTCATCAAGGGCTGGACCAAATAAATGCTTGGTGTATTAATCATAGGCTTAACCTCAACAAAAAGAAATGCAGCTGGTTTTCTTTGGTAAATCTAGCATTACTATTGCTTACATTGTAAATAACATTCAAATTAACACTGTCATCAGTAACTTGGGTATGTGTGTTGATAACAGACTCTCCTTTGACTACATCAGCTTTTGGTGGTTAGAAAATCCTTCAAATTTGCACATCTTATCCTTTGTGGTATCTCCGTGACGTCCAAAGAAGTTATTTTACAACTTTATTCATCTCTTATTAGGCCCATCATTAAATATAATGCACTTGTCAGCATGTACCTTATGTTAATAGACTAAAAGCCCTGCCCATGTACTCACTGTCATACAGACTCTTGAAGGGTGATCTATGCTTAGCCTTCTGTGCTATGACTGACCCAGCTCTCCATGTAATCCTCAATCTAAACAGAAACATTGGTAAAACAAACTCCAGTTCTAGGGATATAAACCTCTACCACCACTTGAATACCAATAGAAGGTGCAACATATACCAAACACAAGGCTGCCCTTACCTGTCAAGCAGAGTACTTCCCCAGCAACATTCAGAACCAGTCCAGATAGTTGATCACAAATGTTCACTGGGGAATATGTGGAGAAAGTTTACATAATGGGGACATTATTACTCACCCCCAGTATTGGCTGATATGACTGAGATTCTCAATCTCTTTTGGCCAAAAGCTTAGTAAGACCCTATCAACCTGTAAATAAGAGCATGTGTCCTGCCTGCACCATTAGAATGTCTAATGGATCATGTTCATATAAATCCATGTCATCAAATATCAATATGTATGTGTGACATCAGAAAAACAACGTGCTCATGAAAAGGTACCTGCCAATCATTGAATGGCTATAGTGTTGAACGGTTAAAGACTGAGCTGGGAATATCAACAGCCATGACAATGACCCATAGAAGTGAAAGAGAACTGCATTGGCAGAGATCACAGAACAGTGAGGACTAAGTAATTGTCCTTTTCCCCACTGGTGCACTCTCTGAGTTGCTGTACACATAGATAAATAGGCAGATAAATAATTAACAGGGAGTGTGGGAGGGTGGAGAGTTTGCCCCCTTGCAAAAAAAGTTTTTGCTTTACATCTCATGTTATAGCCATTGATATTTCTGGCACAATCTTTAACTGTTTGACATTGTAGGTATTCAACAATCAGGCAGAGATCCTTCATGAAGATGTAGGCCACCTAGGATTTGTGAAACATCCACTATAAATTATATTATTTTTTTCATTTGTGTGTATAGAAAAATATTGACACTTTCCCTTTCATCTGCTACCTGACGATTTTGTTTATTTAGCAAGACATATGTAGTTTCAGCAGTTTTACATACCTGTTAACAATGATTACAACCATTTTTGTTCGTACAGTGCTTACGCCCTGCAAGAGTTATGTTTTTGTTTGGTGACTTGGTTGTGTCACTGGGTAGAGATCATTTTCAGTACTCCCTCGGGAGCTACAAGTATATGGACTGAATATAAACACAAATTCACTTAAAAAAACATTTAATACATATCATAAAATATATACAAATATTTGGCAAGAATATTCATTAATATAGTATACAGCTGCATAGCAAATGCACTCTGCACTATGTTTAATATGCAGCCTTGTCAATATGCAAATTTACAGAAATGGACTGTGAAAATGACAGATAGAGCACAAAAGACTAGCAAAGCCTTTGAAGTGAGTACTGCAGCTCATAGTAGACTATTGTGTTCTATGTATTCCAGTACCACAGACTGAATCATTGTATGGCATGACAGAGTGGCAGGGACCATCTACTGAGTAACATATGATGTGTTTCTCTTCTGAAAAAATGTATTTCACTCAATTTGATGTGTTTCAGTACTTAATAGCATTCCATGACAATTTTGTTGTTGCATAGCATATTTTGTTTAATTCAAAATTATTTGCTTTATTCATGTTTATTTGTATGTAATACTAATAAATGTTACCCAAGCATTCATCATGTTGTATATATATACTATTGTTAATTTTTCTTGTGGAGCTTTTCCCCCCTGGCCTCCACTGAAAACAGGCTTGCCTGCCTGGATAGACTTTCCCAGTAAACAAATGGAAATAAATACCTGACATAGCTTATTCAATAGCTGGTCCCTAACCCATTATGACTACTGTTATACCACACAATGATTCATAAAATGTTTAAATTCATTAGGCATGACATACAGCTAGGGTCAGTACTGTAATATGGCAATGAGGGAGGATCTAGGGCTGTAAAATGACCCACTGGTGGTTACTCAGCAGCATCACTGCATGGGTGTGGGTGGTTGTGATAGCAGGTTTGTTTGCATCACAGGAAATGTCATTGCTACTAGGGATTTTACTATTATGCAAAATAATTTTTTTCTTATTTTTATTTTAAAGGCATGCATTCATGTTGCTGCTAATCTCTGTATGTTGTTCAGCACATCAGCAGAGAAGAAGGATATGGGAAATCAAACGCACTACACCAACTATATGCATACAGTTTTGGCTCTGTGATTACATAATGAGATAAGACCACATGCAAGTTCTTACCACAATTGTGCAGCAGTCTGTGAATCACACACAGCTTTGGTATGCCATTCTACCATACCAACCATAGTCCAAGTGGCACAATATCCACAAATCTCTCCATGAAAAACTAGGATGCCTTATTCATAAATGCTATCTCCATTTTCATAGAACTGGAATATGTCTCAAAACACATTCAAACCATTATGAGATTCATAAATGTTAAAAAATCCTTGACAATGCAGGTCTTCTTGTCATTTCTGGAAGCTGCCAGATATACAGTGGATATGCAATGAAGTAAACCTTTACAGTGTGCAATTCATACTATCAGTAACAACTATGTTTGTGCAGGCCATGAGCAATTAAAATATCTGTCCAAGATCTCTGTATCAGAGATTACATTGCCTGATTGAACTTTTTTGGTGATGTCCTGCATTGCATTTTTTCACAGTACAGTGTTAAAAATGCTAAAATGTTACCTTTAATGAAGCAAAAAAGCTACCGTATCTGAAAACTGCGTGGTGCAAGCTATCTGCTACTACAACCACACTAGACCCCACCCTCAACAGTGCTCCAGCCAATCGGGGCACTCACTGCACTGGATTCCCAGATTTGCATTTTATGCTAATTTACCATGTACTGTAGTTATAACAGTGGAATACATAATTTTTATGAATCACAATTTCAAAAGTGGATAGGGCAGGGTACATGGATGGATGTAGGCCAACAAAGAGGCAACACACTCAGCATCAGTCACCTCTGTGCCTAACATCATGGTGAGACTATGCCTGCAGTGGCCAGTTGTGAGACTCAAGCCATGACAGAAAGCACTCCAGAGATCAGAGTTAGGCATTCAGTTGTCAGTGTACCTCAGTAGACAACAGCCTCTACAACTGATGCTAAGAGACGATGGGAGATCCTACTTGACTACTGTCAGAAAAGGAACTTATGACAATCTCGTAAAAAGTGGCCAGAGAAGCCATTAGCC
Organism: Protopterus annectens; assembly: GCF_019279795.1. Lineage (NCBI taxonomy): Eukaryota > Metazoa > Chordata > Ceratodontiformes > Protopteridae > Protopterus > Protopterus annectens. Next base: position 1,493,412,762 of record NC_056732.1, read on the forward strand.
ACTCATTCATGTAACCTTTGGCAGGGTGACCTCTGTCCTCCTGCTGAGAAGTAGTATTGGTGATCACTGGCAACTCAGCACCACAGTTGCTGAGTAGCATTCATCAAGGCAACCTCTGCTGAGCCACAAACTCTACCACAACTGAACCCATAAGGATGAGAACACATTAGTACACACACATGGTACCAGTACAAGTTCAGTTTTACATTACGGTGCCACACATAGCATACTGGGAGAGTGACTTCTGTGACATCCTGCCATGTTGAGCTATTACTGCTTTGCTGCAATAAAACAAAGTATGCGCATCTCAGTTCAAAGGCACTCAAGGTAACAAAACAGAACAGGGAAAAATACTTCCTGTACAGGCCCATCTTTCTCTACCTAACCTCAGCAAATCATGCACTGGTCACCAGAATGGGTGATATCCATTGCATCAGTCACCATCATGGCAAGCTTGTGCCAGGCATTGACCTTGTACAGATCCAAGAAGGTGATCAGCAAAGTTCCTAATGCAGGAAGACCAAAAATATCTTGCTATCCCTGGCACACCATGATAAAGTCCTGCAATTCACAGCACCTGAGAAAGCCATGTCCACTCCCTCTGGTTCAGTCAAGGAGCAAAATGTAGCCACATGGATGCATGTTTGGACATAATCTGGCTTGCAACATAGGTTTGCAACAGGGTGGTAACAAACATATATAGTACAGTGCTGTGGAACTATGGGTCTACACAGGCAGTGTGTTCAAGCATATTGGTCATATGTTTCTCAAGCACAGTGTTGAACATGGCTAGGAATGGCCAGTGCAGGTAGTGCATATTGCTACAGCAGGAGATTTTAAGGTACTGGTGTTAAATAACCTCATTAAGATAACTATTGCTCTAAGATATTCTTATTAGCATATTATAAATGGTGGGCACCATGTTGTATAATGCATACATTGAAAGATACAAATAGTGAAGGAAGGAAACCAGCATCACCTTGATCATCAGCCCCCTTTGTACATCTGATAGATAGCAGTAACAATGAGGCAGGTCCTATAGGGTATGTGTAAGCAGGAACCTAGCACAATGGAATGGCACTGTCATGTCTGTGGTGGGGGATACACTGGGGTCATAGAGCATATGTGGGGCCATTAGGCAGATAGTGTGTACATAGGCAGATGTGCAGAGCACTACAGTGACCTGTTGATCAGCCACAGAACAGGGAAGCCTCTGCACTGGCCTTAGGTAGAGGACTTCCACTGCATGCCTGGGCACACCCACTGACATGTGTAACCGATAGGTATGCAGGGATTACCATGGGACCTAAAAGATGCAATGACTGGAAAAACTCACCATCAGGGGACAGAGACATAACTGCAGACCCGCTGCATATGACATGTGCCTCCTGAGCAAAGGCGGTATAAAGGCATTATAGTCCAATATCCTTTTCTGCAAGTGGTCTCCAGAAGTGCACATAGTATTCCAATGTGGTCTGATTAAAGCTCCACACAGTGAAAGCATTACAGCTTTGTTTTTGGAAGCTATCCTCTTGAAGATACACACCAATATTCTTTTTTTCTGCTGCCTCTACTCTCTTTCACTCTACTCCCAGTTGTCCAATCGAAGTGTATTCAGCCCCTCCAGATCTTTTCCTGCTCTGTTGCTATCAGTTCCAGTCTTCTCTACTGATGCTTCCCATGAACATTACTGTACTAAGCATAGTAATTTACATTTGTTTGTAATGAAAGTCAACTGCCACATTTCCACCATTTCCAATTCTGGTGGTGACCTCTTTTCTACATCTTCCATTGTTGAACCTATCTTTGTGCCTTAAGCAAAGAAGTTGACCCTGTTCTCTATTCCTTATGTCCAAGATAAACACAGTAAAGTGTTCTGGACACAGGAGAGACCCTTGGGATAGTCCACTAGTCATTTTCCTAATTCCTGACATTGTTGCTCTCAATACAACCTTTGTTTGATACAGTTTACCCATGTAGCTTTCCAGTTCCACAGTCTTGGTCCTACCCTACAACTATTCCTGTTTAGGACAAAGCAAAATATCTTCCTGAATAATCATCATCAACCCCTTCTTCCTACCTTTTTTTTCCTACACAGGATCTGCACGCCACATCAATTGTTGCCATCTCTCTCGATTGAATGCCAGTCTTCTACCTTCTTCCACAGTCATGTCTGACTCTCACAAGTCTTCTCTTATACAATCCATCCATCCCTTTGTTGGATGCCTTCCATTCCATTTTCCTTCTTCCTGTCTGTCCCCAAATCTTCTTCTCTAGACTGTCTTCTGCCTTCCTGCACATGGGCTTGAATCCCCATAACCTGTTCTGCATCCTACTACTCATCTCAGGCATTTCATCTCCATCACCTCTAGCTTTCTTAACTGCTCTCCTTCACTGCCCAGGTTTATGCACCCTACAGTAGTACTGGCAGCACTATTTTGTACTCCTTACTCTTCAGCTTCTATGCCATTCTGTCACACATTACCACTGACACACTTTTATTTGGCTGTAGCCCCTGTGATTCTAGCTTTGACCTCTTTATTCAGACTTCCCTTGTACTCAACAACCCTACCAGATACTTGAAGCTGCTAATCTGTTCCATTATTTCCCCTTCTGTCTCATTTCTGAGCTTCTCATTTCCCCCATTTGCTGCCATTAGAATTGTTTTATCGATACTCGGTTTCATCCCATGTGCCTTCAGCTGTGCATTCCATTCCCTTATCATCTGCATACATTCTTGTTCAGAGCCTACATGTAATGCCACGTCATTTGTATACACCAGTTTTGCTGATCTGTCTCCATCAACCTGTTTGTTATAACCCATCACTTGTATGAACAGCAGTGGGCGTGCATCAACCTGTTTGTTATAACCCATCACTTGTATGAACAGCAGTGGGCTTACAGTTGCAAACCCACGTCCACTGGGGAACCCTCTGAGCGCCTGAACTTTTTGTACTTGTGTTATTTGGTCCTAGTACATAGCCTGCACTAATTTTATCAGTGTTTCAGGGACTTCAAACAAATTGCAGGACTGACCAAATTAGCTTTCCTGGAACCTTATTGTATGCCATCTCCAATTCTAGAAATGCCTAGATGAACTCTTTCCTCATCTCTAGCTTTTTTTCAGCTTTCTGTCTGATTGCAAACATTGTGTCAGTTGTACTGCATCCTGATCTGAATCCAAACTACTTACCTCCCATCTTATTTTCTACTACTCTGTAGATTCATTTATTAATCTCCCTCTCCAAAACTTTCATACAGTGTGACAGGAGTTTGATACTTCAATATTGTCCACAGTTGTGAATGTCCCCTTTGTTCTTGTACACTGGCACCAGTATGCTTGCTTTCCAGTCATCTAGGATACACCTATCACTCCATACTGCTATGAATATTATCTTGAGCCATTTCTCCCCTAACAACTTGATCACATCTGCCGTGATCTCATCTGAGGTTACTTCTTTCTCTAACTTCATTTTCCTAAGTGCTGTTTTTACCTTTTCTAGGGTAGGCACCTCTTCTACTTTCATCTAAGTCTGTGTCTGAGACAGTACAGATTCTGTAGGGTTTTCTTCATTCAGAATGTGTTATGAGTAACTCCTCCATCTGCCTTTGATGTCCTGTATACTGGTGAAGAGTTTGTTGCTGGAATCCCTTATGAAGGGTGTATAATAACTTTCTTTATTTTTGTCTTTGAGCTGCAACCTGATAGTTTCTTTGTGCCATCTAGAGTACACTTTCCAGAAATTGGTAGAGTACCTCTGATACCTTGTTCTTTCCTACTGCTACTGCTCTCTTACCTCTGTTAGCCAACCAGTATCCTTCTTTGCCTGGTCTGTCTTTTCTATGTCTCCTCTTTTCCTGCAATCCTTTCTTTTAGTGACTTCCTGGACTTCTGCATTCAACCACCAACTTTCCTTATGTACCTTATTTCCATACCTGACTCAGCCCCATATCTGTTCTATAGCCCTCACACATGCTGTTTGGAGCCATTACCATTCTTTCAACTCCACCAATTTCCTTTTCTTCCTGAGGTGCTAGAATCCTGAGTGTTTCCTTACACTTTTGTGCTTTCTCTTCAAATCTTCAGTAAAGTCTCTTTTGACCCTAGTGCCTTCTCTGACTACTGCTTGCAGCTGACTGTGTCAACCAGTGGTTTATGCTGTGTACTGACAATTTCACTGTGGCTGACTTTACAATCACTGATTCTATTCCAATCCCCTTTATTCACTAGGAGGAAGTCTACCTGAGTTGCATGATGGCCACTCTTGTACGACAGTCTCTCCTACTAAACCAGGTTTGAGGTTGGGGGTTGGTATAATGGTTTAGTTGCTTACCTTACAGTTATAAAGAATAGTTGTGTAAAATCTTACCATAATCATAGATGTTCTCTTCTACATGTTGCAGTATTCATAACATGAGGGAGAATGCCAAAGCTCATACAGAACAGTTGTGTGGAGGGGCAGTAGCACTGTCTACAAACCCCTGCAGAATAGCCCTTGCAAAACCAGCTCTAGATCTGGAAATACCATCCAACTTATAGTGTTTTGTGAAAGTGCATGCAGAGGACCAGGTAGCTGCTTCTAATATAGAGCAGATGTCTAGACCCTTGAAAAAGGCACCAGAAGAGGACACAGCTCTGGTGGAATGTACCCTAACTGGGGAAGCAAGAGTTTTCCCATGGGACACACAACAAAAGGAAATGGTTTTAGAAATCCAAGTGGAGCTTGGAAACAGGCCTCGGATGATAGGAGATAAAAAGATGATTAGATTTCCTAATGTGTTTGGTTTTGTCCAAAGAAAATCTGAGTTGTCTATGCCCATCTAAAGTGAGTGAAATCCTCTTACTAGAGGACTACAGAGAAGGGAAAAGGTGGGAAGATTAATGGACTGATTGAGTGAGAACTCATTTACGACCTTCGGCACAAAAGAAGGGTTAGTGTATAAGGAAACCCTATCCTTGTGGAAAAAAGTAAAGGGGGGAGAAGCCATCAGTGCCTGAAGTTCAGAAACCTTTCCAGCTGAGGTAATGGCCACAAGAACAACTGTTTTCCAGGTGGAATGCTGAACAGAGGAAGGACTTGCTGGCTCAAAGGGAGGAGTCATAGGCAGACATGGTGAGATAGCAGAAAGATGAGCTTTGACTGAGGAATATGACAATCCACTCAATTCACACAGATAGGACAGAACTACTGGAACATCCACTAACAGTGGTTGCAGGTGCTTAGGAAGACACCAGATGGAAAAAATGTTTCCATTTGGAAATATAGGACTTCCTAGCATTGTTTTCTGTCCTCCTGCAGAATTTGTAGCACGTCCTCAGAGAAAAGGTGTCTGAAAGGAATCAAAACCCTATCACCCTCATGGTCAGTTGAAGGGTTGCCATCTGTGGGTGTATTAGAGAGCCCTTGTTGTGTTTGAGTAGGTCCACTCTGTGAGGTAACTTGCGACGATTGCCCTCGGCTAAATACAGGAAAAGGGGGAACAAGTGCTGTCTTGGCTAAAAGGGAGTCACCAACAATATGTTTAGTTGCTTCTGCTGAATCTTCATCAAGACCTTTGGGAGGAGTGGGAAGGGGGAATGCATATAGAAACATCTCCTTCTAAGAAAAGGACAGGGCATCCACCTTCCATGCCAGAGGACTGGAAGCTCTGGCACAAAACTTTGGAAGTTGTCTGTTCATGGGGGAGGTGAAGAGATCTGAGCTGTACCCCACTGATGGACAATGTCCAGAAACACATCCCTGTTTAACATCCATTCATGGGATTGAGTCAAGGACCTGCTCAATGTGTTTGCCACAACATTTTGATTGGAAGGAATATAAACAGCTTGAAGGGTGAGTTAACTCTGAGATGCTAACTCCCAAGGTTGGAGAGTCAGTCTGCATAGGATACAAGACTTGTTCCCCCATTTGTTGACATACCAAGGACTGTGTTATTGTCTGCAAACCACTTCAGGGCACCTGGAAGAAGAAAAGGTTTGAAGATTTGTAGAGTGAAAATCATGGTTCTCATCTCTTTTACATTTATGTGTTCCCTCTTTTGAGAGGGAGGCCACACATCTTTTACCCTCCAGGAAGTCAAGGTTGCTCCCCATCCCAAGTCTGAAGCATCCATGAACAGCTCCTGATTGGGAAGAGGTGGCTGTAAGGGTAAGCCTGGATTCCAGGAAACCTGCTGAATCCACCAATGTAGTTCCTTTTCAAGCAGAGGAGAAGGGGGATCACAAACTCCAATGGATGGGAGTGTTGCACCCAAACTGACCTGAGGTACCACTGGAATTTCCTCATATGCAATTTGGCTAGTGGTAGCATGGGAATAATGGATACCATGATGTCCAAGAGATGGAGAAATCCCCTGGCAGCCATGGATGGAAGAGGCAAGAGGGCCTGGAAGTAGGTGGTAAGAGACAGGACCTTTTCAGGTGGTAAGGTAGCCAACATCCTGTCTGTCTGGATTCTGCATCCAAGGAAGACATGGTCTTGTGAAGGAACCAGGGTAGATTTTTGGTAGCTGATAGTGAATCCTAGACCCTCCATCAGCAACAGCATGAAGAGTAGGTTCTCTTGGAGTGTGTCTGGAGCATGAGCCTGTTGAAGAAGATTGTCCAGGTATGGGAAAATTTGGATGCTCCTTAGTCGGCAAAAGGCTATGACAGGAGCTAAGCATTTTGTGAAGACCCTTGGGGCCACAGAGAATCCAAAAGGTGAGGCAGAGAATTGAAAATATGAAGAAGCAATGGCAAAATGAAGATACTTCCTGAACAGAGGGTGAATGGGAATGTGAAGGTAAGTATCCTTGATGTCCAGAGATATCATGTAGGCCTAAAGGAGGATGAGGGGAAAAAGAGTGGACAAGGATAGCACGTGAAATGTGGGAACCTTCAGGAATGTATTTAGGTTGGATAAGTCTAGTTCATAGTATGGGCCTCCAGGGACCATCCTTCCTGGGGACCAGCAACATCCTGAAGTAGAACCTTTTCCCTATTTGAGAAGGTGGCACATCCTGAGTGGTTCCCTAAAAGAGAAGACTAAAAATGATTTGGAGAAAGAAATCCAGTTGTTCCTTTGGGGGTTGTGGTATACCCCTGAAGGAAGGTGCAATTTTCAACACCATGAAGTATCCTTGAAGGATAATGGAGAGGACCCAAGAGTCCTGGGTGATCTGTTTCCAAGCAGGGAGAGGAAGGGAAAAAGGAGTCTGGCTGCCAGAGGACAGTCACTCACAGACTACCTGGCTTAGCCTGAAAGGGTGCTTCTGAGCAGCAGCAGTAGATGTGGAAGATTTGGATGAAAATTGCTTCCTAGTATCTTTTACCTTTGGAAGAATGGGGTCTAGAAGGTTTCCTAACAAAGGGTGTTTTAAGAGGAGTAGTTCCTCTGAAATCTTCGAACAGTGGACACAAAAATGTGCTTAAGGTCTTGCAGCTCTTTTTCCTTTTCTTGAAATGACTTAAAGAGCTCTGCAGCAGAGGTACCCAACAATGCCTTGTTGTCCAGGGGGCATCCATGATTTTAGCCTTTATATCATCTGGCAAGGGCTGTAATCTGAGCCGGGAGTACCTCCTGAGAACCGATCCAGAAGCAGCCGCTCTGGCTGATGCCTCCACAGCATCATAGCTACACAATGGAATGGTGTGTAACTTGAGCAGAAACTTTCAAAATGGATGATAACTGATCCTTTGTAGGAGAATCTGGAAGCTCTGAAAGTAACTTACAAGCATCTGAGAGAAGGGCCAAGGAATATTTAGCCATATGGGTCTGGTAATTTATGGCCCTGAATGCCAAAGTTGTAGAAGTATAAACTTTCATCCTCAGCCTCTCCATAACTTTACTCTCCTTGTTTGATGGGAGAATGGAAGTGGAGGGCAACATCTTGGAGGCCTTGTCAGCAGACACATAAATTGTTTCAGGATCTGCAGAGGGACATTTAAACAGGAATTTAGAATACCCTGGCATCTTACAGATCCTGTCTGGCCTTTTAGGAGCAGGAGGTTCAGAGTCAGGGCACTTAGAGCCTGCTGAGAAATCATCTAAAAGGCTGGCAGAACAGGGGATATGGCAAATGGGGAAGGGGAATCAATCTGCAGAAGGTCATAATACCTTTTTTGGATGTCTGATACTGGAGAACAATCCCATTTAATGAAACCATCATTTTAACAATAGTTTCCTCAAAGGAAATATCTTCTCCTGGGGAATCTGTGCGATTTGATTCCTGTTCTGGGGAAGCATATCCTAAAGGTGAGGAAAGTTAGGCAGAATATGCCAAAAACTAATCCCCATATGAATCATTTTCATCTGATGAAACCTCCACAGAAACCCCCTTGTGTGGAGTAGAAGGGGAAAAGGAGAAGGGAGAGAGAGATCTGAAAATTGTCTCAGGGCCATAAAAGCATTGAAGAGCCTCTGGAAGAAAGCTTGCCAATTAGCAGGCTGTTCATGGAAGGAAGAAGAAGCAGGCTTAGTTTTCAGCTTCTTCTTTTGTGGAACATATATGCGGTGGTGGGATGAGGGGCCCAGTGTCAGCCTACACTCTACAATATTATTAAAGACATCTTCTTGAACAACAATTTGTGGAATGCCAAGTGGGCCTTCAAAAACAATGAGCCTGGGTTCCCCCCTTATACCCGGAGTGGACATCTGCGTATCCCTCAAGGACATGCTAATAGGATCCTTTACAGCTTCCACACCGGTATCAGTGGAAGGTTCGCCTACAGACTCTGAGATGGTCTCTGGGCCAACATTGGCTTCTAGAGAGACATCTGGAATTGGAGGAGCAGTGGGTAAATCAGGCCTAGATTTCTTGGCCTTCTTAATTAGCAGCTCACCTGAAGGACCCGAAGTACCTTTCAAACTGCATGCTAGGCACTTAAGGTACTAGTTTTCTAGATACAAATTAAGGGAAGCCAAATGACTACACAGGGTCTTGGGGACAAAGGCCTTGCAAATTGAGCAAAAGGCATGGTCATGGTCAGGGCCTAGTCAAAAGAGAAAAAGGTCTTGAGAGTCTTTATGTGGAATTTGCCTTCCACACTGACACTTGCCGTCCCTAGATGATGTAACCTCAATGATAACAGTAGCATGTAAAGCAATAAGAAAAAAACCCAACAGGGCACTTATCTGATCGGAATCCTCAACTTCTCTGATTAGCGATAACTGGAGAAGATAATCTGACTGGAAGCAGAAAAGTTCTGAGGCTTGGTACGTGCTGACGTCCGCTTTATACCTGACATCATTTTATGACAGACATAGGACTTGAACTATGTGCAACATTAAATGTACCCTACAGTAGTGTTAGACTTTTGTACACTGGCCGGACGTACAAGTCAGTTGGCGGCAGACACCTTTGTTTTATGAATACTGCAACATATGATACAAGGACATCATATAGGGTTTTATTCTCACCTTTGTAAGAGAAACTGGCTAGGCCTAAAATAGCCCACAAGGGCAACTAGCCTAGTACCTACCTATGAACCTATGGGCTGGCCATCATCATGCCATTTGCTAGACAGAAGTCTAGAATGGCCTCTACTTTATTCCTGTTGCCCCATCCCTGTGGACCCAAGCAGTACTCATATCCTGTTCTGACTGCCTCATGTGTTTGTGTGTGTGCATATATATATATATATATATATATATATATATATATATACATACATATACACACGTACATCTAGATCTATCTATATAGGTAGATATATCTATACAGATATATATGGATTATACATACTCTGTTAAATTGTTTGACAGGATGTAGTGTTTTGACAATAAGTTGACTGAACATTTGACTTCATTTTTGCTCGGGTGGTGTAGTAAGTGTGCATTTGGGATGCTACTGTCAAAGGTTTTGACATTAGGGAGTGAGAGTGTTTGCGCAAGTACAAGCAGCTTAGGGTTAGGGCTAGGGAAGGGGATAGACAGTGCCATTGCATGTGGTGAGTCTGAATATCTTTCTGGAGTGGTTGTGTTATGCAAAAGGTTTTTCTAAGGTAAGGTACAGGGTTAGGATTAGGGTTAGCATACATTAGTAAGGTAGTGCGGGGGGGGGGAGAATTAGGCAAATGGAGCCTAATATCAAACAACAGAATACATAAAGCAACTCATTAATAACTCATAGTCTTAATCCTCTCATTAACTGGCAGAGTAATGGTGACACTGAAACATATTGTGCGACTAGAACACTACCCCAAACATACTGTTGCATAAACAGTACACAGTTAATTGGTGATTAATCTATTTAAAAAAAAGAAGGGGAATTACCATGAAACATGCACACACGTTTGTGTTTTACTGGCATTTTCCAGTCTTTTGAGTGAATGATTTAAATTTTTCATTTTAAATACAATTTTCTATTTTTTTCTTATTCATTCTGGGTTTTAATGACATACTTATGTACTGCTCTTTTCACTTCGGTGACAGATGCTGTGTTGATTTGTTGATGGTGTGGATTTTGGGTTTTTGTATGTTTGGCTAGTTCACTATTTTTCAAAGTGAAATGAACAGATTGACTTTTTTTACTTTTCTGTATTTTTGTTTGCTACATTAGTTTGTACTGCTGTGTTGTGGTTACATTTAAAGTTTTGGGGCTCTGTGTTGTTGACTTTTTTGGAGGGGTCAGTTTGATATTTACAGAACTTCATCCATTAAAGTCCAAGAGAGAAGTAGATCTGGATTCTTTGGTTACCTCTGTTGGAATGAGGTAATTAATGTGTGTATGTATGTATATACATATAGCTATCTATATATGTGTGTGTGTATATTACACACACACACACACACACACACACACACACACACACACACACACACACACACACACACACACACACAAACTAGTATATTATCAATGTTCAAATACACAGAAAAGTTAATCTAGACTGTGTCAGTAAAATAAAGCAGAATCACAGAAATCCAACCACATCATTGGGGAAACACAGCCATAAACAAGTGTTTTTTTTCTTGCAGTGGGGTTAGCCCCACTATACCCTGCACAACTGCATAACCCCTGCTAATGGCATACAAAGTCTAAGATCAAACAACAGTAAAAGACTTATTCTCAATTCCTGCTGTACTGCGATCAACCACATATCACAAAAAACTCAGCCTTCTCCATACAAATACAACATAATAGTAAACCTCTCTACCAAAATAGTATCCAAAACCTTACCTTTACTTCTACAAAACATTACACCACCAAACACTTGCATACATTCAATAACCACACTACAGAAATGCAGGTAATGCACATGCTGAATGCATGCATAATGCAAATACCACTTATACATAAATAAACTGAAACATATGACCCTTTAAAGACCTCAAAGTACACACATACATTCTACCATAAATTAACACACATTCAACCTATCTGAAATCACATAAATGTGAATATGGCTGTGATGCCCGTGCCCTGGCCCAGCAATCAAGGAGCCTCAATCCTCACCACTAACACCAGTGAGGGGCGTCTCACATAGGAGGAAAGGATAACAAATACACACAGTAAAGTGCAATTTCCCTTAAAAGCACACACAGATCACAATCAGTCCAGGGCTGGTTGCTCCCTTGCTCTCCAGGTCCCCAATAAGACTCCCCACTGGCACAGCTATAGGGTCCAGATCTCAGCCTAGTGGGCAAGCTAAAACCTCCAGCACCCTCTCTGTCCAACCAGTGCTTCATGTCCCTGCCCAAGTAGCTCACTCACACACACACGCACACTTTGAGATAAGAGTTCATACAACCACACAGACACTCCTGGGGAAGGCCGGCACAGGTTGTCCAGCTGTGTCCCTTTTTCCCCACACTATACGGTAATACCAGCTGCCACCACCCACTAATATTTATCAGCTACTCAAAGGCCCTTAAAAGGGTGCCCAATTATTACTGTGCAATATTATTATCTAATTGGTAGTATAGCCCAGGGCTAAAGCTTTGTACAATTTTACCAAAGGCATGCAAGTACTCTAAAGAGCTTAAATTATCTCTACAAAAACAGCCACAGCTGAAAGGGTTTTAAAAATATTTAATAAATAGTCAAAACAAAAGACAATACTTTTTACTACACAGTGTTAGTCAAGAGTTCAGAGATCACAGAGAAATACTTAAAATAATTCAGTAGTACGGTTCTGACATCACAGAAAACACAGTCGAACCTTTCTAGTTTCTAAGATAAACTTACATATAGAGCAAGACAGTGCTAGTGAGTTGGATGGTCAAGATAAAAAATGCTTAATGCTCTCTGATTCGCTCCGTTTTTAAAATCACATTCCTGGTTCACATTACATCATTCTTCACACTTCCCTGGATTCCCAGGCTAACAGAAACTACATTTACATTCTTCACCTCTGGGCAGAAACCAGAGCAATAAAGGTCATTTATGCATGCAAATTCTGGCCATTAACTCTGGCCTTAAAACAATAGGTAGGATGCCTCACTCTAGACTCACTGGCTCCGAGTTTTAACATCAAAGGGTCACAACATGCTTTACTTGGTCAGTAGAGTGCACTGTTTGTTACATTTTTTCAGTTCCACATGCAACACTATTTTTACCATTTAAGATAACAAGCCTGTGGTTTACATTAATATTTACAGATGACAGAATTATCTCCACAACTCTATCTGGCTAGGCTGGCAGCCTTCACCTATCTTCACCCAATCTTCACATACCCCCCCCCGGAGAACTCAAGCTAGTTTTTCAAGTGACCCTTGAGAAACACTGCTTGAGGGAGTTAGGTCTATCTGAGTATACCTTACCCTGTTGCCTGTCTTGAGAGCCCATCTGCATTGGCATTGCTAATCCCACTGCGGTGCTGCACAGACATATATGCTTGCAACCCCAGACTCCATCTTAGCAACTTGGCATTTTGCTGGCTGGCTCTATTTAACCATGTTAGGGGGTTGTGATCTGTCATCACAGAGAATTTCCTTCCATATAGATAAGGCTGAAGTTTCTGCAGTGCCCACACTATGGTTAGACATTCCTTTTCTACAGCTGCATAGCATTCCTCCCTGGGTTGGAGCTTATGACTGAGATAAACCACTGGGTGCTCTTCTCCCTCTGAAGAAATCTGGCTAACTATAGCCCCCACCCCATGGTTCGAAGCATCCACCTGCACAACAAATTATTTGCTGTAATCTGGACTGGCTAACACAGGGTGTCCTCCCAAAGCTTCTTTAAGCTTCTGGAATGCCTTGCTCACATGCTGGGGTCCACACTACCTTATCTGGCCTGTTCTTTCTTGTCAGGTCTGTGAGGGGAGCAGCTATGGTACTATAACTGGGGACAAACTTTTTGTAGTACTCTGCTGTCCATAAAAATGCCCTCACCTACTTTTTAGTAACAGGTGCAGGCCATGCCTGAATGGCTTCCACTTTGGCAGGTTCTGGCCTTATCTTACCACTCCCCACTCTAAGTCCCAGGTAGGAGACCTCTGCCATACCCACCTGACATTTGTTCAGCTTAATGGTCAACCCTGCCCTCTGTAGTCTGCCCAGCACCTCTGACATGCTGAAGGTGCTCTGGCCAGGAATGGCTGTAGATGGCAATATCATCTAGGTAATCAAGGGCAAACCCTCCTGCTCCTGCTAGGATATGATCTACCAGCCTCTGGAAAGTTGCTGGGGGCATTCTTCATCCCATGGGGTATCTTCGTGAACTCATACAAGCCAAAAGGAGTCACAAAGGCTGACTTCTGTCTAGCATTGGGAGTCAAGGGCATCTGCCAGTAACCCTTGGTAAGATCAATGGTTGTAAGATACTTATCCTCACCCAGCTGCTCTAGGGCCTCATCTGTCCTAGGCATGGGGTAAGCATCTGACTATGTGTGACTATTTAATTTCCTGGTGCTGCCATCCTTCTTTGGCACCGGCACCACTGGGGAGGCCCAGGGACTATTGGACTCTTGAATCACCCCTAGTTCCAACATCTCCTGTACCTCCTCCCTCAGAGCCTGTTTGACTCTATGAGGCACTCTATAAGGGGCTTGCCTAATAGGCCTTTGGGGTCCTGTATCCACCTGGTTCTGCACCAGGTGGGTGGACCCTGGTTTCCCAGTGAACATGTCCCCAATTTCCTGCAACACTGCTCGGTGGATGGAGTCACACATACTTGTAATAATTTCAAGATTCATAATTATGCAAGTTTATTGTTGTGTATCACACACTTTGAGTTGTTGTCTAAGGGAATGAAGTACATACCGACCCCCCTATTTGATTTGGTAGATTGCTTATGTGAAATTAAGATGTTTGTAAGAAAAGTCAACTTAGCTATAATGTTTAAAGACAAAAATACGACATCTTATAAGGAGAGAGCAGGGACTAAATTAAAGAAAAAAAGCACGTTCATACCTCCCAGTCATCCATATGTAGATTTATACGAAAAAGCAGTTATGAGGGAAGTATACAAATTATACAACAAAACAAGAGGTAAGAAACCTGTTGGTAATTTAAAGGAAGGTGAATTTAATACCCTTAAAGCTCTTAAACAGGATGCTAACATCCGAATGATGAAGCCGGACAAAGGGGTTGGTGTGGTAATATACAACACTATAGAATATAGTAAGAAAATGTATGATATTCTTCATCTATCAGGAAATTATGAATCTCTCTCTATTAATGAGATTAATATCGTATACCAATGAATTGATTCCTTCATAAAATAATTTTACATAGATGGGAGGATTACAGTGGACATATACAATTATTTTAAAGTTAGGTTCCCCAGGCTAGCCACTCTAGTGGGTATACCTAAGATTCATAAAAACATACTTGATCCACCTTTTCGACCAATCATGTCTGGGAGTCATTCCAAAACTTTCCCCATGGGAAAAGCTATTGATATGTGGTTAAAACACTTATATGATAAGATACCCCATATGGTTAAGGACTCCTGGGAATTCTTAAGCAAATATCCTACAGATGGATGGAAAGAGGGGCTTATGTTTGTAACTATTGACGTTATTGATCTTTTTTCCTGCATTCCAAAACAAGCTGGATTGGATGCCTTATGCAACAGTATCAGAAAACACACAAACTTGGACTGGGATGCCATATGTTTGATCATGGAATGTATGTCTATAGTGCTGGACAACAATTTTATATACTTTGAGGGAGAATATTTCCGTCAAACAAGAGGGGTCAACCATGGGAGCAGTTTGTGCTCCCATTTTTGAGAACTTGGTCATGCTGGACTGGGAAGATTCTGTTCTGTTTCCCAGTGAGTATTTTGGGAGTGTCAAGCACTATTCTAGGTTTATGGATGATATATACATCCTATGGGACGACAGTATGAAAAATCTGAGAATTTTATTAACTTCTTAAACAACAGTAGCGAATTTCTCAAATTTACACATTCTTCCAGTTATGAAGGTATAGCATACTTGGATACTTACATTTTCAGTCAAGAAGGGGGCTTCAAATCACACATTCATCGTAAAAGCACATTTTCTAATGATTATCTTGAATATACTAATTGCCATCCTGAAAAGGTAAAATATAATATTTTCAAAGGGCAATGTATATGTGCTGCACATATGACATCTCATTACGAAGATATGATATAGGAAATAGAATTTATAACCAGTCTGTTTAAGGAGAGGGGTTATATGTTGGATATGATGAATAATGTTAGACAGTATGTCATATAGGAATGGGGATCCAAGTTTAAACCTTTATTAGGGTCATGGAATGTTACTAGTACCATCCGAATGCAGGGACGAAGGGATGACCAAGATACAGTGCAACATCAGAGATCATGCATTCGCAGGTATTGTCCAGAGGTAGAACAAGTGAAAAGTATAACAACAAAATACTGGAACCTTATGTTGGTGGACCAGACCCTTTCTGATATCATAGGAGAGAACCCTAGTTTTGTTTATAAGATGGGAAGAAATATTAAAGGTTATTTGGAACAACACAACCGAATATCAGAAGGGATGGGAGCTAATAAAGTAAACAAGTACACTAAGAAATGTGGGTCTTGCAACCAATGTGTATATATATTAGAAAAAGAAAAAAATCAAAATTGAGACTGGGTTAAACATTACAGTGAGATTTAAATATGGTAACTGCAATACTAAAATGCTTATATATATGGCTAAGTGCACCAAATGTGTGTGTTTTTATATAGGAAAAACAGAGAGATGCTTTAGAAAACGTATATATGATCATACTTACTGCATTAGAAGGAAGGACACTAATAGTGCTTTATATAGACATATAGAGAAGGTAGGTGAAGCATGAATTTAGATTTACTATATTAGAAACCATCAGAGTGGACCCCAGGGGAGGAGATTTTAAAACCCTTCTGGGGTTTAAGGAAGTGTGGTGGCAACTATTATTGGATGCGGCCACATTACCAGGTCTTAATGACCATATTTCTAGCAAACCCATTCTGGAGATCAAATAAGGTGGACAACACTAAGGGTCACTGTATAAAATATTTCAATAATGAAAATAAAAACAAAAATAAATATAAAACATTTTTAATGATCTTCCGATATTATACAGTGAGATATGTGGTCTGATATGTTTATAAAGCATGATCCTTATTAAAGGCAATACATGTGAATATTGTATTAGAATTGCCTTCATCATATATATTGTAATACAATAATTGATTTTATCTGTTTATATATTTGTGCTGTTTCAAGCATATATAGCTTTTAGCAGTGATTTTGTTTTTATTATGATAGATCAAATTAATTTTTGCATATTTTTATATGTTAATGTTTTATGAATTTCAGAGGGGAAATATAATGTAGTAATATATACATTAATCTGTATATATTTAGATTAAAGTGTGTAAGTTTAGCAGCATATATATAAGTTGTATTGTTACAAATGCGTAGCAAGAACAGCATGTGTATGTAGCTTTAAAGAAAAAAAGTTTGGCGCCAACTTTTAAATTTAAGCTTTAGTGTTCTTAATTACAATGTTCTGAAGAATCCCATATTGTGATGGGTGAAAGCGCTTAATGTTTACTTGTTTTGTATGGAATAAAATCTCTCAAATCTTTTAAAAGCACAGAGTTTTTTGGTTCACTTATTGGTGATATCTTGGCGTTTGGAATACATTTTTATTGAATTACTTAACTGTAAACTGCTTTTTCATACTGGCAGTTGTATTTTCTGTTTGTTAGTGCTCTATCTTTGCTTTTCTGTGCATTTTTTGTGAGGTTCCTGTGTTCTAGGCAGGTAGCATAGTCTCGATAGAGGCCTGCTGTTAACCAGCCCTGGTTGCTTCGCTTGTTGAGTTTCTGTGTTCCTGGCAGCCATCTTCTGCTGGTAGCATCTTGTCTTCACTGTTAATGAGTAATAGGGTTGATGACCTTCTCTAGCATGAGTGATTGGTTGAAAGAGCAAAGGCTAGCAGGATTGGGTAGTAATTCAAGCTTCTAGATTCTTTCATCTTTTCTAGCATGTATACCCTGCGTTTGCAGGGTGTTGTGACTGTTTGCTCACTGCACTGTTTTAACCCATTGCAAGATATCTCAGCTGCATTTTTTTCCCTAACCAGCACTCCTGTGTAACTGACACCCGCCCTTGCAACTACTTTGATTTTTTCCAGCCCTACTCACATCTATAGGTACTCTATTCTGATTGTACCCACTCTAACATACTTTAACTCTCTTCCACATATTCTGATAACCATGGACAGACCATTTCCTGTAGCTTCCCCTGCTAGTCTTGTTGATATGGGCATCCTGAGACAGTGTAGTATAACTGCCTCGTGTACACAGCCAACCCTCTTCTTCTACCTTCTAGGAACACAATATGTCAGAGATGCAACTGCATTAAGAACCTAGAATCCTTGCTGTCTCAATCACAAGCCAGTACATCTGGCACTGAGAAGAATGCCTGCACAACCACCACAAACACCACACCTCTAACATCACCCACACCTGTACAGTAAATTCCTACATATGTGGAGATTCTCAACAAAAACATACACAAAATGAGAGACCTCTGAGGCAAAAGTGCGCACACACACACATCACAACCCACAGCACCAAGCACCACACACAGTACACATGCTTGTGTCTCACAGCCTCTAAGGCCCAGCCACAAACCCAACATACTAGCCATAGGACACTATCGTGAGACACAGATTCATAGGTTCATACTAGGCTATCTGCCCTAGGGCATTTATAAGCCTAGCCAGAGTGTGTTTGGCTTTCGCCACCCATTTTAAATTAATTTTGCTATGCCCTTTTTCGAGGTTAGTATACTGTGCCTCTGTCTAACAGTGACACAGAAGTGATACCCGGGGTAAACCTACAATCTCCCATCCACTCATCAAGATTCCTCTTGAAGTGAGTCAATGAGGGACTCTGCCTAACCTGGACTGGAATTTTATTCCAGAGTGAAGGGAGCCTCTGGGTTATGAATCTGTCCCTCCAGCATGTCCTATTTATTTCAGTGCTGAGGTTGAAGTCTCTCGAGCGCGTAGCTCGATGGGATTTGGATTTTATGAGGTGCAGCAGGTCCATTAATTCCGGGTTGGACATGGCTTTAAACATCAGGCACAGATCGCCTCTGAGCAGGCGGTATGCCACTGAGTAGAGCTGGAGTTTCTTTAACCGGGCAGCATATGGCATCTGTTTGAGCCCTTTGATCCTCTTGGTGAGGTACTTTTGGGGTCTTTCCAGTTGCTGCAGGTGTCTGGTAAGGTACATCCCAAAAGGGGCATTGTACTCAATTATGGGCCTGATGAGGGATGAGTAAAGAGGCACGATGACCTCCCCTGATCTAGATGTGAATCCCTTCATGATTAGGTGGGCTATATAAAATGTTTTTCTAACCACTTTGGCCATGTGGTTGTCAAATGAGAGATTGCAATCAACTTGGGTCCCCAGGTCCCTAATTACTTCTTCTGTACTTAATGGATTACCACCTATGTGGTAATTTGTGGGCACTTTGTTTTGCCAAAGGGATGACTATACACTTTTTGGTGTTTAGCTTGAGGCCATGGCTCTGGCACCAGTTGTCTGTTTCTATGAGGCCCTTTTGGAGGATGCTTGTGTCGGCTGGAGAGTCGATTATGGCGCCCAGTTTGCAGTCATCTGCGAACTTGGTCAGCCACAGTCCTTCCGTGTTGGCCTGTACCTCCAAGAAATATATACCGAACAAGAGAGGTCTCAGGACTGAGCCTTGTGGGACGCCACTTGTAACTGGTTTGGAGTCTGACATGGCTCCAGCAATTCTAACCATGTGGGTTCTGTCCTTGAGCCAGTTTGCAACCCATCTAGTGACATAGGGGTTTATATTTAAGCTGGTGAGCTTATCTATAATGCCAGAGCGGGGTATTGTATCGAAGGCTTTTGCGAAGTCCAGGTAGGCTGTGTGGACCACCTTCCCATCGTCAATGGCCTTGGTGACTGTTTCAAAGAAATTGACCAGGTTTAAGAGGCAGGACCTGCCCTTAACAAAGCCGAACTGGGTAGGATCCAGTGTCTGTAGTTCCCCAATATCTTTATTTATGAGGTCCATGACGATCCTTTCCATAGCTTTGCAGACCAAGCTAGTCAGGCTTATGGAGCGATAGTTTCCAGGATCCGTTGAGGCACCACCTTTGTGGAGAGGGACCACTGTTGCTGTACGACACTCTTTGGGTACATATCCTGTAGTAAGGCTGAGATTGAACAGTAGTTTTATGTTTGGGTTTAGCTCTTCTTGGAGTTCATGTAGGACGCAGCCTGGGACACCGTCTGGTCCCATTGATGCTGTGTTTTTTGCTTTGGAGAGGACGGCTCTTACCTGAGCATCTGAGATGTCAGGGGGGCAGCACTCTGCTGGGATAGATATTTGCCCTTTTGGTGGGGGGGGGGGGAGTTTGCACTGAACCTGTCAGCTAGGATGTTGGCAATGTCTGTGGGTTCGGTGTATTTTTTGTCATTTTGGACTAATTGATGATAGATGAGCCCCTCACCTGGCTAGACAAGAGGAAAGTCATGGTAAATTGCTTGTCAGGTGCTAGAATTCACCATATCACTCATGCACTCAAGTCTCTCAACAACAGGTGCTGTTATGACTCTATCATAGTCCATGTTGGTGTGAATGACTTGAGATGTACCTCTCTGGAATATATGCAGAAAGACATGATTGAGCTCACTGAATATGTGTCCCAGGCATGTATGCCCCTAGCCTTAAGTATCATCCTGCCATCACCCAGAATGATGCCTCAGTAAAAACAGAAAATGATTAACAACTGGCTTAGTTTCTGGTGTCACTCCAAGGGGATCCAGTACCTGACACCATGGGAGGACATGACTGACATACCACAATGCTTTGCCAGAGATGGCCTTCATCTGTCTCCCCTGGGCGTCAGGCTTCTGGCAAAGGCTCTTGCCTCAGCTATAGTGCCTTTTTTAGGCAAAGTCATGAGGACAAAATTACCAACATGAAAAATTCTTCTAAATGAAATTTAAAGGTCATGCTGCTAAACACTAAGAGTCTTAACATGAAACCACACTCATTGCAAGCATTCCTTGCCTTGGAAGATGCTGACATTTGTGCAGTCACTGAAACTTGGTTCAAAGCTGTAGAGAGCACCCAAGCCTTACCAGGTTACTTGTCCTACGTTACTTTCAGACCCCAAACTGAGGGCTACAATGCCAAAGGAGGTGGAGTTTCAATATTTATCAAAGACATACACACCTCCAGGCTTGTCAAACCATATGAAAAGCAGGAGACACTCCAGGTGCAGTTAACTATTGACAAAAAACCTATTCAAATCATAGCTAGCTACAGAACCCCAATCATGACTCAAGAGGTCCACTCCACTTATCTGGACTTACTTGAATCCATCAAGATTCAACCTTCTACCTTGATCCTGGGCAACTTTAACTACCCAATCATAGAGTAGAAGACCTATTGTAGCTCAAACATGAATGCCCAGAGATTCCCCGACTTCATCAATGCCAATGCATTGGATCAGCTGATCGACACACCCACAAGAGGCAGAAATGTCCTGGAAATGGTACTAACCAACATGAGTAGCCAATGTAGCATCCCTACAATGTCATCCTCCTTGGTAAGATCAGACCATAAAGCAATCACTTTCAAAGTCACCATCTCCTCTGAACCTCCCCGCCAGGGTCAAAAAAAAAAAAACTTTTCCAAAGCTGACTACAACCTCTTGAGAATAGGGATAAGCAGCTTCACAGCCACCATCCCTTATTTTAATTATTTATTTATTTCACAGTTGTTAACTGGTTTGGTCCAACTGAGCAGTTATAGACCACTTTTAGTGGAGACCCAAGGAGAAAAGCTCCAATAATAGATATACACAGTAACATAAGAATAAGTATAACAGCATATTAGTAACACAAGAATAAGTACAACAGCATATTAATACATGAATAAGAAAGTCATAGCAAAAACAGTGTTCAAAAGATACATACATATTATGGTTGAAAAAGCATTTACCTTACAGAAATTGGAAAAGTTATTTTGGTGATACATGTATCAATATAAGGCAATTACAAATAGTGCCAGAAGGATTATGCAATTACCAGAGAGGAAATTCAGAGGTTAGGTAAATTTGACTAAGACAGAGTAGTTATGGAGTAGGAGGAGGGTGGTCAGGTGGGATCCTGGCATGGGCAGATCCAGTTAGTTTGGAAGAATAGTTTCAGTTCTTTTTTGAAGCTTGTTGCTTGAGTGATGTTTTATAGGTTAGAGGGTAGGCTGTTCCAGATTTTTGTAATAGAAGATTTATATAGGAGATTGCCTATGTTCAGTTTAGATGTATATGCTTCTATGAGAAGTTTCTCCGGGCTGCAGGGGGGGCATCGATGGGAATAGTATGAGACTAGATTTGTGAGGGAGGAGCAGGAACTGGGTTTGTTAAGCATGAGGTGGGTTAGATATAGTTGAGAGTTTTATGTGATGGGAGAATTCAAGCCATTGTAGCTTGTGGAGGGCTAACCAGTGGTGGGTTGGGTTAGCAAGGTTGGATGCAAATCTGGCAATTTTATTGTAGGTCTGCACAAGTCTAGAGAGTAAACAGGATTGAAGATTGGTGAGGACTGGTGAACCATAGAGGAGGCTAGGGAGGAGGTAGGCTTGGGCGAGGGATTGTCTAGATTCTGCAGAGGGGAATTTTGAGTTGCGGTATAACAAGACAAGTTTTTGGTTAGTTTTTTATTGTATGGTGAATGCGTAAGTCAAATTTTAATTGGTCATCAATAGTCATTCCATGTAATTTTGTGTCTACGTTGACTCTTGTGTTATTTAGAGAGGAGATGGTGAAGTTAGCCTTGAGATGGTCATTGTTGTTTTGGGGAAGACTAGTAGCATTGTTTTTTGGGGGTTAAGGATAAGCTGATTGTTTTTTAGCCAGTTTTCTACAAGATGAAAGGATTGCTGAGTATGTTTTAAGAAGTGCGATACAGTTAGCAGATGTGATAAGGGTGGAGTCGTCAGCGTACTGAATGAGGCTGGAGAGGGAGATGGTAGAGTGGAGGTCATTGATAAAGATGTTAAACAGCAGGGGTCCAAGAATGGAACCCTGGGGTATGCCAGTGTGCATCAGTAAGAAAGGAGAGCAGAAGGATTGCCATTTAACTGATTCAAGTCTGTCAGTGAGGTAACTATGGAACCATAGGTTCATAGGTAGGTACTAGGCTATTGGCCCTGGGGGCTATATAAGCCTAGCAAAAAAGTACCCTGGCTTTTGCCACCCAAGAAAATTATTTTTCTGTCCCCCTGTTGAGCAGAGCCACAGAGGTGATCCCCGGGGTGAATTTCCTATTTTCCATCCAATCATCAAGCTTTTTTTGAAGAGTGCTAATGAGGAGATTTGTTTGATACAGATAGGTAGTTTGTTCCAGAGTATGGGAAGGCTCTAGGACAGGAATCTATCCCTCCAGCATGTTCTGTTTATTGTGGTGACAGTTTATATCCCTAGAGTGTGTAGCTTGGAGGGAATGGGATTTGTTTTAAGTGGAGCATGTCCAACAGCTCTGGGACTGACATAGCTTTGTATGTGAGATGGTCTGCGTAGGGCATCTGTTTGAGGGTGTAATCCTCTTTATGAGGTATTTCTGCTGCCTTTCTAGTTGTTGTAGATGTCATGTGAGGTACATACCAAAAGGGGCGTTGTACGCTATAATGGGTGACGACTAGAGGGGAACAATGACCTCTTTTTCTGGATGAGAAACCTTTTGTGATGAGGTGTGCCATGTAGAAGGATTTCCTGACTACTGTGGTGATGTGATTATCAAAGGAGAGACTACTGTCCACCTGTGTCCCAAGGTCTCTTATCACAGTTTTGGTGTTAAGTAGACTACCACCTATGTGGTAGTTCATGGGTACAGAGTTTTTACCAAAGGGGATGACAATGCACTTTTTGGCATTGAGCTTGAGGCCATGGCTTTGACACCAGGCATCTGTTTCAGTGAGGCCCTTTTGTAAAATGTCCACATCATTAGGAGTTTTGATTATGGCTCCTAGTTTGCAGTCATCTGCGAACTTCATTAGCCAAAGACCTTCTGTGTTAGTCTGTACTTCAGAGTAGATACCAAACAGGAGAGGACCCAGGACTGAACCCTGTGGTACTCCACTTGTCTCTGATCTGAAGTCGGATTTGGAGTCTACTACTTTCACAGTGTGGGTTCTGTCAGTAAGCCAGTTGGCAACCCATCTTGTGACATAGGGATTTATACCTAGTTTAGTGAGTTTATCTATAATTCCATGAGAGAGCTGAGCTAGATAGGTTGAGGTTAGCCAGTTTGTTCAGAAGTTTGGAATGTGATACCATATAAAATGCCTTAGATAAGTCGAGGAACAAACATGAGACTAAGTTATTGCTGTTCCATGCTTCAGCAATGGTGTGGGTAAAGGATAAAAGGGCTGTAGAGGTGCTATGGGGAGGTCGGAAGCCATATTGGATAGGGGTGAGGAGGTTGTTTTGTAGGAGGAAGTTAAGTATTTGGTTGTGAATACACTTTTCGAGTATTTTGGATAGTGGGAAATAGTATGTCAATTGGTCAGTAATTGGAAGGATAATTGGAGTTACCTTCTTTGTGCAGGGAATAATGTAAAAGGATTTCTGTATTTTGGGTACAGTGGCTTCTTTTACAGAACGGTTAATGAGCATAGAGACTAGATGGACAATGGAATTTGCAACAAGCTTGAGGAAGTGGGGGGGTTGTCTGCAGAGGGGGACATGGTTTAAGTTTGAGGAGTAGAGGTTTTATGTAGGATGTAGACATAGGATTTAAGGTGAGACTAGTGCTGTTGTTAATAGTATGGGGTGATAGGTTGTGGTGTAGATTTGGGGTGGGATTTTGGCCTGTGCTGATCAATTTGCTGATAGTCCATGAAAAACTGGTTGAGGACAGAGGCTGTCTCATGGTTAGGAAGGCTAGGGTACGGATTGGGGGGTTGGGTTTTCCAGGGTGTAGGATAGAGTTGATATTTTTCCAGAAATTTTTAGGATTTGAATGAGTGGAGGTTTGTGTCTTAGCATAAAAGGACTTTTTATCATTGTAGATTTATTTTTTAGCCTGGTGTACTTTAAATATTTGGAGGTGATTGGGAGATTTATTTTTTAACCAGGTTTTCCAGGCATTATCTTGTTTGTGCATTAGTTTGTGAGTGTCTTTACTGAGCCATGGGGTGTAGCTTGATTTTATTCTTATTTTATGTGGGGCTGAGGGTATTTAGAAAGATGCGGTTGAATGAGTACGGCTTCATCAAGAGGGAGGGAGTGCAGGATGGACCAGTTTATGTCAGAGAGACAATCACTGAAAGAGGTTGAGTTGAAGTCCTTGAGTTTACGTCAGACTTTATACAGATGTGGTGTCTGTTGTTGGGGTAGGTATCTCACTATGCTAATGGGTAGGTGGTCACTTAGTGCATCAGGTAGTGTTGTGGGGTTGTGATAATGTTGGGGCCTGATACAGAGGATCCAGTCAATTGTCGTGCCTTGGTAGGTGTGTTTGGAGAGTCCAGTGAGGGTGGTGATAAGTTGGGTGAAACTAAACAGATTGATACTTTGGGCAGGTGAAAGGGATTCAAGGGGCTTCCGGTCTATATTCACATCTCCTAGCAGTAAAGTTTCATAGGGTATGTTTTGAGATAACCAGGAAAGAATGTTTTCCAGAATTTGGATGTTCTTTCCAGGAGGAATGTAAATGGCAGCAATGGCAATTTTCTGTGCTTCTTTAGGTAGTAGTTTACTATTAGTATTTCTGCTGTGTGAAAATCAGGTAGCTCAGTGGAAATGGGGGAAAGGGTGAGGTATTGAGAGTAAAGAATTGCTACACCCCTGCTTTTTTTGGTGGTTCTGTCTAGTCGATAGATGCAATACCTAAGGGGAAAGATTTCAGAGTTTGGTATATGGGGTTTCAGCTAAGTTTCAGAAAATATAAGTAGGTGTGGGGAATACTGGGCGATTGAAGCACGAAGGTCAGTAATTTTATTAGTAAGGCTTTGAAAGTTGATTTCCATAATGGATAAGTGTTTGTTAGAGTGGAGGGTAGGGGGGTGAGGGTGTATTGGTTAACTCGGTAGGAGGGAGAATTGTTGGGATTTAAGTTTACTGGAGTAGGCCCAGGGTTAGGGTGGATGTCACTAGCTAGTAAAAGTATAGTATGTAGTAAGTTGTGTTTGGGAGGGTAGTGTTTAGTTAAAGTGAGTGGAAGTTTGGGTTTAAGGTTACGGGGGGAATAGTCAAAGTATTTTGTAGTGGAAACAGTGGGAGATAGAGGTGTTGTACAAAGAGGGAGAGATGGTAGTGAATGCAGTATTTGAGTGCATGTAAGTAATACAGGAGGAGGTTGATGCTGGTCTGACATAGTGGGTGTTGGAATGGTATGATGGAAGGGCATATAGTAGAAGGAATGCAGTTATAAATAGATTAGTGAGCATAGTTTGTGTGGTTGGTGAAGAGGGGAGTCTAAAGGTTTTGAGTATAAGAATGGAGAGGTATGTGAGTGTGTAGGTAAAGGAATAAAGGGGAGGGGTTGGGGAGTGGGTTGTACCTATAGTGAGTAGGGGAAGTGGTTTGAAAGGTGACAGGTAGGAGATGAGTGTGCAGTTCATAGTGTGATTGGACAACTGGGTGGGAGGAAACAAGATGGATGAAAATAAATCTAGGGTATCTGGGGGTGGTTAGGAATTTGGGGTAGGGGAGCAGAGTGAGTCTGAGCACAGCGGGGCCGAACCTTGGTTGAATCAAACACTAATGTCCAAGCCTACACCAAGAACTATACGAGCACCTATATAGCTGCATGGACTGAGCAATACCGGACAGGACCAAATGATCTTCCTCAAGGAAGAGTAAACCTGTCTCGTGGACAGCAGAAATAAATGGACTCTATAAAAAAGGAAAAAAAAATGCTGTCCAGGACCAAGAAGGAGCAGGTGCCAAGTTGGAAGCAATCTCTCCTTGGTATGAACAAGCAAATAAGGTCACTGGTGAAATCCTCTAAGGCTAACAGTGAGTCAAAATTGGCCACATCCACTAAGGACAACCACAAGGCTTTCTTCACATACATCTGCAATCTCAAAGGTAACTCCCAAATCTGCTCTGAATTGGTGGTCAAGAATACCACATACACAAACGCCACAGATGTATCCAACCTGCTGGCAGACAAGTTCAGTGAAAACTTCATCTCCCTGCCTCTGCCATCAGTAAACCAGAACATCCCCAGCATCTGCCTCCTTCCCCTCATCACCAGGGAGCAGGTTATTAATGCCCTCTCAAAGGCAAAAAATACAGCCTTCATGGGAACTGACAACATCCCTAGCTTTGTCCTACATGAACTCAGGCAAGAGCTCTCAGCACCAGTAGGCATTTTACTGAACCAAATCTTGTGTACAGGCTTCGTCCCAGCAAAATGGAGGACAGCCACGGTCATCCCTCTACACAAAGGTGGAGTGTTTACCGACCCAGGCAATTATAGGCCCATCAGCCTAACTAGCCTGATCTGCAAGGCCATGGACTGTATTATCATGGACCTTATAAACAAGGACACTGGCGACCTCCAAATGCTTGATCCCACACAGTTTGGTTTTGTCAAAGAGATATCATGCCTGTTAAACTTGGTTGCCTTCTTCAAAACAGTCACCAAAGCCATGGATGAGGGCAAGACAGTGCACACCACCTACCTTGACCCAACCAAAGCCTTCGACACTATTCCCCCTCGAGCATAATAATATATACTCTCTCCCAGCTAGGCATCAACACATATGTTACTAGATGGGTAGCTAGCTGGCTCACTGATAGAACCCATTCAAAATAAGGGAAGTCACCTCTAGTAGTAGACCGGTAACAAGTGTTGTACCCCAAGGATCGGTCTTGGGGTCACTGCTGTTTGGGATATACTTTTCTGTGGTGCAAGGTAAAAATCTGTGGTCTGTGGCTGACCAAGTTTGCAGATGACTGCAAGCTGGGCACTGTCATAAATTACCCTAGTGATATGAACATCCTCCAAGAGGGCCTTAACCAAACTAATGACTGGTGCCAGAAGCATGGCCTCAAACTGAATGCCAAGAAATGCAAAATTATCCCCTTTGGTGAAAATGGTGTCCCCTCTAATCATCACATTAATAACAATGTATTAAGCATGCAATCAGTTGTGAGGGACTTGGGCACCAAGGTTGTTAGCAACCTGAGTTTTTTGGCTCCGTTATACACAAGGCTTTCTACAAGGCCCACCTAATAAGTAACAGTATTTCATCCAGGAACAAGGAGGTCATAACATCCCTGTACTCCGCACTTATCAGACCCATTATAGAGTACAGGGCCCCCTTTGGCATGTAACTTGCTAAGCACATGCAGCAGTTGGAGAGACCACAGAGGTTCCTGACTAGGACAATCCAGGGTCTTAAACACCTATCCTATACAGATAGGCTAAAAGCCCTGTCCCTCTACTCAGTCTCGTACAGACTGCTCAGAGGTGACCTGTGTCTGGCATACAAGGCCGTCTCAGACTCAGCCTTGATGGAGTTGCTGTACAGCCGTAAGTCAAACTCCACTCGTGCAACCCGCATGCAAGGTCTCAACAAGATCTGTGACATTAATAGAACTTGTTGGCAGGCTAGATTTGTGTCCCGACGACTCCCCTATCTGTGGAATAGACTTCCTTTCCATGTCAAGCAAAGTACCTCACTAGCCCTCTTTAAGAGTAATCTGGACAACTGGATGGGAAATAGAAAATATAACCCTGTTATTCCACCTGTGTCCCTGCACTACATGGAAAACAGGTGCTTACTTTGTGGGAATATGGGTGAAATTCTTTGCTAGGATTATAAGGGCCTCTGGGTAAATAGCCTAGTATTGTCCTATGAGCCTATAAGAATCTTTGGAACAAAAGCCTGATAAATGGCACACTGGGTATGATCGTGTGACGCACTTAAGCAGAATAAACACGTCTTGTGATAATTTTTATGGGGGAAATCTGCCTCCTCATACTGACATTTTTCCTTCCTGCATAACACAAACTGCAAGTACACAAAGAGAAGACGGTAAAGGAGAAACCTCAATGTGGCACTTATCTGTAAATGGCTTGGTAGAAGCAAAACATCAAGTGTTTCAGCTACATACCCTCTGAATGCCCATGACATTTTACTTCTAAGGTCTTTACGGATACACACAGGCCAACTGGCTTTATTGTCATGGCCATTTAGAAGACATGGCTGAAACACTTCATGTCCTTAAGGGGTAATTTGCATATATATATCCCATGGGACGCCATTACAGGAGGCTTAAGGTATCACACAGAAAAAAACGTGTGTGTGTGTGTATGTGTGTGTGTGTGTGTGTGTGTGTGTGTGTGTGTGTGTGTGTGTGTGTGTGTATATACATATATGTGTATATAAGGGTCTACTATACATGATCAAAATTTCAAAAAGCCGAAACCCATATGGTGAGACCATATGTTCGACTTTTGAAATTTCAAACATGTACAAAAAAAAAAAAACAAACAAAAAAAAAACTACCTACACGTTGCTAGCAAGAGGGCAAGCCCCCCTGCACCCCATACACTCCCTTTTTAAATATACCAACTCCGAGATTGTGCTACCGTGTGGAAAATGGAAATTTTCCCTTTCCAAGTTATAGGGAGCTGTCTGTTCAGACCTTTCGAACTTCCAAAAGTCGATCATATGGTCTCGGCCATATGAAAGTCTGCTTTTTGGAAGGTTGAGCATCTGTAGGGGACCCGTATAAATAACTATATATATATATATATATATATATATATATATGTATATATTATAGATATACATGTACATGTGTGTGTATACATCTATATATATGCATCTGTGTATTTTATATATATATATATATATATATATATATATATATATATATATATATATATATAATATACAAATACATACACACACACGCGCACACACATACACCAAATAAATGTTTAGCCGAAGTAATGAGTATTAGCATTAAAATCATCAAATTATAGAAACAAAATACAAGAGTTAAATAAGCAAATAAATTAAAATCAATATAAATGTACAAATATAAATTGTACTGTCAGTACATATACATTTGAGAAACAAACATTAAAGCTGAAACAAAGTAGAAAATTAAAAAAAATTGAAATTTATTAAAATTAAACTCATTAAAGAAGTTCTAATAATAGTTATCACAAATGAAGTAAATGTAGGTCGATTACAAGATAACACTAATTTAGAAATGGTTATGGGAAGAATAATCTTGTGAGGGATAGTGATCCAGTACATGGGGAGAAACAAAAACAGAAATAGCAGTGCTTCAGAAAACAAATTAATTATTAAAGACAGTGTTAGCACAATCTAAATCAGCCACGCATACTGATTCTGTAAAAATAGTGAATGACAGAAACAAAAGCAGTCTACAGTTAGACAACTGTCTTAGGAAAAGGTCACCATATGAACAGCAGAAAGATGCCCAACTACCAAATA
Organism: Protopterus annectens; assembly: GCF_019279795.1. Classification (NCBI taxonomy): domain Eukaryota; kingdom Metazoa; phylum Chordata; order Ceratodontiformes; family Protopteridae; genus Protopterus; species Protopterus annectens. The sequence continues at coordinate 1,493,442,667 of NC_056732.1, forward strand.
TAATATACATATGTAATTGTCTGTGTGTATATATACATATAGCTGTATGTGCGTGCATGTGTGTGTGTATCTATATATACACACACACATATACACATATATAAATATAGGTTTACTATTGAAATCCTGAAAATGCTGCAATTGAATGCTGAAATACTCTACTTTAAATCTGGAATTTCGTAACGTCTAAAAGGCAAAATGTTGAAAACAAATTGACAGCCATAATTTGATGAATTTGACATTGCTTTTTAGATGCAAGTACTGCAGTTCACAAAAGGTTAATTCTCATATATGTCCTGGTACAGAAATCATCTAAGTCAATGGTTGTATATCAACATCTATTGCATGATGGAATATGTCACGTACAGCTGTCCACTTTTATAAATCAGTGCTGTGGAGTAGACCTATTACCCGTGTTCCTTTCTTATCTTCCATCACCAGTGTTTTTTTTTATTTTCATATATTTCCACTTAATCCATGTGTGATAAACATACACTGTATGGAAGGCAGTATATTAAGGTTTTGTCGTCTATAAAGACAGTAAATCTCTGCATATGTGTATAAAGTGTTAGTTAGGCATCAATCACAAGTCAGATCTCTAAAAAGCACAATGCTTTAGTACTAGCTCAATAAAACCATGGACAGTGAACTGTTCTCAGCTAGACTAGTAGTCTGTCAAACATCGTCTCCTTATTGACCAAGCGTATCGTTGGAGACGAAGGAAAGCTGCCCATAGCTCTATTCTATAAATCTTCCACTTGGTTCTGTTCCAATTGGATAGCATGAAGAACATCCAACATATACAATCTCTGCTTCACTAACAGACTACGTAGGCACCTATGCCAATCTTCTACAGCATTTTGGCTCCTTGGATATCCCAGTGTACATGTATCCCATTGGTTCCAAAATGCTACATCAAACAGGGGTGGCAACCTCTTAGCTGCTGATCATCTTATTCCATACCTCCTAGGTGTGCCTAACATGTAATTCTCCCTAAAAAGGTGCATAACTGTCTACTGGATGGAGGCATGTTCGCTTTGATGTCATTTAGTGTGTCTACAATGGATTCAGAACATGCAAATGATAACACTGGTATCTGTTTACATAGCATTGTAAATTGCATGTTGCTGCCAAACACCGAGGCTAAATGCAGCGGTCTGTTATCTGCCTCCGTATAATCTGACAGAACTGGAACCAGTACCCCTTTCACAACACTGTCAGATAAATTTTGTTGGATAGCATTTACTGCACTTTTTTCAAAATCACTGAGAACCATACAAGCGTGTAGCAACAGTTCAAAACAAGCACAAAGGGATAAAACACAAGTCCAGAACTTGTAGCACTCTTCTGTTTTGGCTGGAATAATACCATATACTATTGGTATAATCTTACAAATGGCTGACTCTAGTAGACAACAACGGATAGTGTATACCTGCTTACTTTCATTCTTATTAGTGGGGAAGGTGCCATCCACAAGTATATATTCCAAGGCACATAGGACCCGTAAATTGGACTCAGTGGTTATAATAATGCAATTACCCACTGCAGAAGTCTTGCCTGTATGCTCCATAATAAACTGACAATTTTTTATAGTCAAATAGTCTGGCATTAGGTCACACATGGAACACATATCAGAATGCACAGTATTCCCTATCTTCTGCCTGAACCTATTTACAGTTTGCTTAAGTGCTGATGTGTTTGGAAGTGCATTAACTACGGTGGTAGGTGTATCAGCCAAAATCTCGGACACTGTCTTACACGGATCTTCCACAGAAGTCTCAGATCTCCTTTTGGTATTCTCCCTAACTTTATACATTTCACATTTAATGACATCATGGGCATGAAAATGCATCATACTTTTTTCCAACTTAAGAGCATCCCCCATCATTTCAGTCACACATCTCCCTTTGCATTTCTCCTTTAATTTCTTTATACAAGACCAATACATTCTACCGGAGATTGTTTTCTCATGGCTGTACTGATATCCATCTATACATAGCATCTGTTTACCCTTTTGCGTCAAAACTGTCACATACATATTTCCAATTTCACCAGGTACAAATCCACCACATGCATCCTCCATCGTAATTCTGTCAGAAAGAAATACAATTATACCTTTACAGCTGATGCCCTGTAAACAAAAACTGTACATATAATCCTGTGCTTTTCATTTACCATGGTATACAAGTACCCAACACTGCAGTAAGATATTCAGGGATCCACATGTGCATACAAATCCCTTCAGTAAACTACCGGACATGTTTGTTGCAGTTTTTTATGACGGAAACTGTAAACATCAAAATGACATTCTGTGACATGACAGTGCCTGTACTAACATTGCATCTCAAAATATCGAGCAGAACATGTCAATACACCTTTGGAATTCGATGCAAGCTGGGTCGCACATCTGCCCATTGGAAATCAGCCTTTCAACAATGTCACACTCGACTGACTGTCATTCAGAAACATGATAGTAAACCTATATATATCTAGATATATTTATATCTATATCTATATCTATATATATATATATATATATATATATATATATATATATATATATATATGTATACACACACACACACACATATATATCTTGGAAGCTCGAAGTTTCAAAACTTTGAACTTCATATGGTTGAGACCATAAGATCGAAGTTTTGAAACTTCAAATGGTTGAAATGGAGATTACTGTACAACGCGGAATGGGATACTTACTGTTCTCTTCACTGTAGGCGAACTTGAAGTTGGTATATCTAATTAGCAGGGGTGTTGGAGAGCAGAGAACTTGCCCTCCTGCATGAACATAATTTTTTTCTTTTATTGGAGTTTTGAAGTTTCAAAACTTTGATCTTATGGTCTCAATCATATGAAGTTCGAAGTTTTGAAACTTTAAGCCTCCAAAGTAGATCCATATACAGTAGATATCTCATATATTATATATGTGTATGTGTACAGAGAGAGAGTCAGAGAGGAGGCATAGAGTTTACAGTTGTAACGAGATGTCCTACTGCAACCACCATTTTATTGTACTGCTCTTGCTGCACATACCTCATGTTTATAATTGGTTCCTTTGCTCTTCTTTTCAGGGGTATGCCACAGAGTACACTCCTGGTAAATTCTGATATCTGGCACATCTTTAATATTTACACTGAATTCTTTTACGACCGAACACCACATAGTAGCTATTATGAAATGGCAAAGCTTGTAGATATGTAGCCATGATGCCAATAATCTGTTTTGTTATACAATTTGTATGCAGGATACCCTGGTTGTAACATCAGTATGCCCGTTACTGTACAGTACCACTCTTTTCATCTGTAGCAAGATGCCAAACAGCTGGCTTTGCAATGTTCCACAGCCAGATATAACAAGCTGTAGAGCCATAACTGCAATATTCCACAGCCAGACATAACAGGCTGTAGAGCCGTAACACTTTTCGTAGCAAGTCAGATCACAACTGTATGAGGAGATAGACATGAAGTCATCTTTTTACCTAGAAATAAACATTGAAATCCAAACAATTCAATCACACTTACAGTGTCATGAAAGCTAATGTTCGGCAGCACAAACAATTGAATCTGGGCTGCCAGATCTTGATAACCAAAAGTGGTTATGGTGTTATCAAAAGGCTCTAAAGCAAGTATATGTTAATAACAGGCCATGCAATCATTTTTCCATCTACAGGAAAAAGCACACATTTTGTCTTGCAGACAATATAAATCATAACAGCTCAAAAAATAATTTAAAGAAAAATCAGGTTAGCAATGGTAATTAAATGTATTTCTTTAAACTACAAAAAAAACATAACTCTTTCATATATATAAATATACAAATAAACAACAGTCATTTCACAGATGAATAAATGATGCAACTACATGTGCTCATGAAACTGGTCTTCTTGAATTGTATACTTTTACACCATTCTGCATGGAACATCGGGCATATTTGGTCAGCAAAGCTCCAATTGTTTGTTTCTCCCCACATAAATCCCTATAAAAAGTGAAAAAAACATTAATAAACAAGGATTCTAATCAACCTGATAATGTAACTCAACTGTATTAAGTTCTTATATGTTTTACTTCATTGTAAACTGTATAGGACTATAACACCACTTACATTGTTTTATCAGTTATAGCCAAGTGGGTTTAATATGGCATGAATTATGCAGATAAACTCGTTCATAGATTCATAGGTTCATAGATTAGTACTAAGCTAACTGCCCTTGCGAGCCATTTTAAGCCTAGCCAATTATCCCTTGTGAGACTCAAACCCTGCACCTTGTGTTTGTAAGGCAAACACCTTAACCATTAGGCCACCCTCCCAACCCACCGTGATGTTTTTTTACCTGATCTGTCACACATCAACAACTCCTTCCAAAGTAAAGTAAGAACAACTTGTTTACAATGTGGCTATGATTCATTAGGCACAGAAACTCAAGTTAACCCCCCAAAAAAAAAAAAAAAAAATTAGCAAAACAACATAAGATCCAATACCTGAAATCTAAGGTGATTTCTGAAATACACAGCTCTATGGAAATAAACCTAATGCCATCAATTCAAAGTTTCTCTAAGGGTAAGCCTCCACGAACCATGATGATTTGGGAATTTGCTTCCTCCCACTTTTCTTGAAGGTTGCACAATCTCAGACTTACAATATATTCTTAACAGACTACATTAGTAACAGGAAATGTGTTTTGGGTAGGGAAGGGGCAAAGCCCCCATCCAAAACTACCAAGTAAGCAATGTATCATGAAAACCTGTTGTGAATTGCAGACATTAAGCTTCATGCAGTTTCAGAAAGTAATTTTCAACAAAGTAAAATTGTATAGCACTTATAAAACTGTATGAGGTACACAGCATAACAGCAGATGGCCGACTTCCACTCTGTTTTTCCCAACAATTACTTCTGGGTACCTGCTTTGAAAAGATTTTGGGTGTGTATATTTCAGTCTATATTAGAAATAAATTCACCTTCCATCTAGTTAGACTGAACAGCTCCATGGAGTTACTCCAGGTCTAGGTTACGGTGGGTAAGACCCCCATTCAAGTCATAGCCAATTACAGATCCCCCTCCATCGATCATGACGCCCATGAAGCCTACCTGAACAAACTGGAGATTATCCAAATTTTACCAAATACACTGGTTATGGGGATTTCAATTATCCCACCATCAACTAGGAAACCTACGCTAGCCCTCACTTGCTAGCACAAAAGTTCCTTAATTCAAATGCCCTGGAACAAATTGTCCATACCCTGGACAATGGGGAATAAACATTCTGGACCTGGTCTTCACTAACACGTGAAACAGATGCACTGCTGCAACTGATGGACACTCAATTAAAACCGACCACAAATCAGTAACTTTCAAGCTGGCACTAACACCAGAGCTCACAAAGGGTGAAATCAGACAAAAACTTCACCAAGGCAAACTATGCCCTCCTAGGTGAAGGTATAAATGCATTCCAAGCTCCATCCCTGGCTGGAAGTGGTTAACTACTCTGAAGTTTACACTAAAGCCCTAAATAATCACTTGCATAAGTGTATAAACTTGGCCATACCAGAAAGAATCAAAGCCAGAGTCCCAAGAAAAACAATTAGCCATGGAGGACATCCAGCATCAAGCTTTACAATAAATGCAAAAAAGCTGCTGTCCAAGAAAACAAAGGAAAGGCCCTAACAATGGAAAAACACCCTCCTCAGCCTCAACAGGCAAATAAAGACTTGTCAAATTCTCCAAGGGCTCCTTTGAGAGAAATTTAGCAAGTACAGCCAAGGATTACCATTAGGCCTTTTACAGCTATGTATGTAACCTAAAGGGCAGGACCCAAGCATGTGCAGAACTAGTGGCCAATAGCATCACATACACTGACCCCACAGAGATAGCAAACCTGCTAGCAGATAAGTTTGGCAAAAACTTCACTCCCTTATCCCCTCCTAACTTACAACAAACCTTCCAATGAACTTCCCTCTACCCAATATATCTGAAGAGTAGGTCCTCAAAGCCTTGTCCAAGGCAAAAATCCCAGGCTGTCTTCTAAAGGCTAAAACATGAAGTAGTATCACCACCAAGTACCTTTTCAATCACAGCCTAACCACAGGCTTTGTTCCTACGTCATGGAGAAAGTACAGTTGTGTACACTTACCATAAATGTAGATGTTCGAGTGTATTCACCGTTGCAGTCATTACATTTGGGTAATCTGGCAGGTTGCCCTCAGTCGGCCTGAATAACAAAGTCTTGGGTCCTGCGCCGGCTGCTGTCCCTTCTTCCATGACGTCAGGTCATCAGGGGTATAAAGAAGAAGAGGTATAATAAGAGAGAAATAGGGGGCTGACAGGTGGGTAACCCGGACTGGAACAGTGACTACACTCAAACATCTACATATATGGTAAGTGTACACAACTGTACTATGTTCTTCGTGTTTCACAGTTGCAGTCATTACATTTGGGTAGAATCCCAAAGCTATGGTTGGGAGGATGGAATTATACAGCATTAGGAGCAGCTATAAGTCCCTGCAGGACAGCAGTGGCAAAGCCTGCTCTGGATTTAGAGAAGAGAAGTAAATGGTAATGTTTGGTGAACGTATGAACTGAGCTCCAAGTAGCAGCTTCTAGAACGTCTCTGGTAGGAACCCCTCTAAGAAAGGCTGCAGAAGTAGATGCAGCCCTGGTGGAATGGGATCTGATCCCCTTGGGGACAGGTTTACCATGGTGCAAGTAGCAGAAACGAATACAATGGCTTATCAATTTTGAAATAGTCTGCTTAGAAATAGCCTTTCCCTCTGCCCATGCAGCAAATGCCACCAATAATTGCTCAGATTTTCTTAGAGATTTTGTCCTGTTTAAATAGAATCTTAGTTGTCTGTGTACATCCAGTGACTGCAGAATCTGCTCCCCCTTGTTCTGTGGATTTGGGAAAAAAGTTGGCAGATGAATGGTCTGATTAAGAGCCACACTAGATACCACTTTAGGCATAAAGGATGGATTGGTCCTGAGAGCCAACCTGTCCAGATAAAAGATAATGAAAGGTTCCACTGCCATGAGAGCCTGTAGTTCTGAAATCCTTCTAGCTGAAGTGACTGCTAAAAGGAAAGCTGTCTTCCAAGAGAGAAATTTTATGTCTGCAGTAGCAGCTGGTTCAAAAGGAGGTAGGGTGAGTTTTTACAGCACAAAATTGAGGTCCCATGTAGAAATTGGTGCTCTACTGGGAGGTCTCAAATTTTTGGCCCCTCTAAGGTACTGCTTTAGCAGGGAATGAGAAAAGAGAGGAGGCTCTGTGTTGTAATGAGCCGAAATGGTAGAAGCATAGATTTTTATAGAAGAAAAAGATAGGCCCTTGTGAAGCATCTCAGTTAAATATTGCAGAATCTGAGGAATATTGGGCATTGCTATGTTTATTCCTTGTGCTTGGTTCCAGGCACAGAATAGTTTCCATTTATCAGCATAAGATTTTCTAGTACTAGGCCTTCTAGCCTCCAAAATGACATCCATCACAGGTTTACTGGGAGATGTAACTGGTGAAATTAGTTAATTAGCCATGCTGCAAGATTCAGAGTTTGGAGCGGAGTGTGCAGAATTTGATAGTTCTGCTGAGACAGTAGATAAGGTGTCTGAGGCAGGTACCATGGAGGAAGGTGTGATATATTGCGTAGGAGCAGGTACCAGTGTTGGCGAGGCCAGTCTGGGGCAATCAGAATCATTTTCGTTTTTTCTTGTCTGACTTTTAGTAAAACCTTAGAGAGCAGAGGCAGAGGTGGAAAGGCATAGACTGATAGGTTTTTCCAGCTGAAGGAGAGGGCATCCACTTTCCAAGCTTTTTTGTGATGGATTCTTGTGCAGAATTTGTCCAACTGATAGTTTTGGGGAGAGGCAAAAAGATCTATGTCTGGGCTCCCCCATTTTCATGTCAACATGCTGAAGATTTGTGGATCCAGTTTCCATTCGTGTGGGTCCATAAGATTTCTGCTTAGTTCGTCTGCCAGAGTATTTTGCTTTCTTGGCAGGAATTGAGCTTGTAGATGTATTTGGTAAGTCAAGGCTGTGTTCCACAAAGCCAAGGCTAGTCAGCAAAGGGGGTAGGAATGGGTACTCCCCTGCTTGTTTATGTACCACATAACTGTGATGTTGTCCGTCTTTATCAATAGTTGTCCTGGATGAAGAAAGTCCTTGAAGGCTGTCAGAGCATTCTGTACAGCTAGCATTTCTTTCTGGTTGATATGTAGGTGCATTTGATTTGGGCTCCATTTGCCCTGAATGCATCTCCCTGCCAGATGGGAACCCCAAGCATAATCGGATGCGTCTGTAGTCAGGGTTTGTGTGGCAGGGGGTGGAATGAATGACAGTCCCTTGCTTTGGTGACAGGCCTCTGCCCACCATAGGAACTCCTGCTGCAGGCAAGGAATGATAGGAATCATTGTTTCCAGGCTGTGACAATGTTGACTCCATAAACTTTTTAGGTACCATTGAAGTTTCCTCATATGCAGTCTTGCATATGGAATTAGTAGAATGCCAGAAGCCATGAACCGCAAGGCCTGCAGAATTTGTCTTGCAGATAGCTGGGTTTTTGTGGTCACTTGTTTGAAGTAAGTCATCAATTGAATTTGTTTTTTTGGCGTGAGGTAAGTCATCTGGGCAGTTGTATTCAAGCGTGCACCCAGGAATGTAATTATTTGAGAGGGTACCACTTGTGATTTCTTTTTATTTATGGTGTACCCTAGACATGCTAGAAGCCTTTTTACAAACGCCAGATGTTGAAGAAGAGTGTCCTTGTTTTCTGCCTGAATTAGACAATCGTCTAGATAAGGATAAATTTGAATGCTTCTTTGTCTGCAAAATGCAATTACTGGTGCCAGGCACTTTGTGAAGACCCTGGGTGCAGTAGATAAGTCAAAGGGCAGTGCAGAGAACTGGTAATGCAAATAGCCTGCTTTAAAGCAGAGGTATCTTCTGCAAGATTCCCTGATTGGGATATGCAGGTAAGCCTCTTTTAAGTCTAGAGTTACCAACCAGGTATCCTTGCCTAGCATAGGCAGTAACTGTTGTAGTGAACATCTTGAATTTTGGAATGTCCAGGAATGTATTTAGAATGGATAAGTCCAGAATTGGACGCCATGATTTGTCTTTTCTGGGTACCAGGAAAAGTCTTGAATAAAAACCTTGTCCCTTTTCCTTTTCTGGTACTGGTTGAATAGCCCCCATATTCATGAGGGACATAACTTGTTTCTGGGCCTCTTCCCACTGATTTGGAGGCAGATCTGGCCATCCGTTTGGGACTGGCAACGCGTGGAAATGAAATGTGCATCCCTGGGATACTATATTTAAAACCCACTTGCCCTGGGTAATTAGATGCCATTTTTGTGCATGAAGTGCCAGTTTTCCCCCCAAAGGAGTGGCCAAAAGATAAGTGCTTGGTGATGGCAAAGAAAAGTCATTGAGACTGTTTACCGTAGAGCGGTGTCTTGCTACTTCCAGATTTGGAGGTGGAGGTACCCCATTGTTTTGTTCTGTAAGTTCCTTGTGACTGAAACCTGGAGTCTTTGAAGTGTCTGGGTTTGACCTGAGTGGCTCTGGTGGGTACTGGAAAGGACCAATTCTTAGTAGACCAGTGCCTCCTGAACCTGGGAGGCTGCAATTGTAGGAAATCTTTTACAGTTTGCATAGATTTGACTTCCATCTTTTTCAAAACTTCTTCTGCCTTATTACCAAACAGACTGTCCTGTTGTAAAGGAGCATCCAACAATTTTGCTTTAACATGATCAAGCAGATTTTGCTCCTTGAGCCAAGCATGCCTTCTTATCACAGATCCAGTTAAAACGGCCCTGCAAGAGGCCTCCAAGGAATCAAAACCACATTGCAAAGTATGCTTTCCAACTTGTTCAGCTGAATGCAATAAATTCTGCAACTCTTTAATTTCCACACAGTCAGAAATCAACATAATTTTCTGTTTAAGTAAGCCCATGACATGCTGCTGATATTTAAGCATATGAAATTGACAGTTTAAAGCCCTGATTGCCAAGGTTGCAGACGTGCAAACCTTCTTATCCCATCTATCCAGCACCCTGGAGTCTCTATCAGAAGGGACAGGATTTTTAGCAGTAGAAGCCTTAACACCCTTGGGACCCTGAGAAATGGTTTAAGGGTCAGCAGTAGGGTTTTTAAAAAGGAATTTGTGGGAGTCAGGAACCCAGTAATATCTGTCTGGCTTACTAGGAGCCGGAGGCAGGGAATCAGGAGCCATGTTGGATTCTGAGAAAACATCATCAACAATGTCTAGAACAGGAGGCATAGCCAAAGGCCTATGCTGAGGAAATCCCTAAGCCTCTTTTTAGATTCTGAGAAATCCTGACTCTCCCAGTGAAAATGTTCCCTTAAGGTATGCAAAGTTTCTCCAAAAGAAAAATCCTCAGGAGGAGAAGCAGAAGGAAGGGATGGATTCTTCTGCATCAGAGTCCTCATAAGGTGGAATGGATAATTCCTGATCAGAAGAGGAATCAGAAGAAATGGAAACCTGATCTGATGATTCATAATCAGTGCCTTGCCTAGGCCTCTTAGCAGGAGGGGGATGGGAACCCCTGATCAAGGTAATTAAATCCTCAGCCATTTTGATCATTTGTTTTTTAGGCATAGGGGCCTGTGCACGTGGCCCAAGCATTGGTTTTTTAGACATAAAAGTTGATTTTGGCGTCGGTTTAATATACAAATCTTTAGGCCTGAAAACACCCTCAGAAGCGGGTGCCTGCTCAGCGGCTCCGGACCCATCTAAGGTAGAGACATCCGTGGGTTCAAATACAAAGTGTCTCGCGGCATACCGGACTCCGAATGGGTCTCAGTAAAGGCCTGCGAATCAAAAGTAGCTGGCATCAGGGGCTACGAAAGTGCCTCACTGAGTACCGGCGAACCGGCAACTGGCTTAGGAGAAGCTTCGTTGCTGGTTTTGGACCTCGACGGTCTGTCTCTGTCTCTTTCTTTGCGTTTTTTTGTGTATTCCGGTAGTCGGATTGCTAACCGACATTTCTGGATAGTTTAATCTTGAGCCAAAATATTTTGATGCAAAAATATACTGACGCTTAATAGTGTATCGATTAAATTTAGCACAAAACCGACAGCAAGGCACATTGTGGTCAGGGCCTAGGCAAGGAATACAGCAGAAATGAAAATCCTTGAAGTATTTGCTTCCCACAAGTAATACAATTATTAACTTTTACTGACATCAGTAAGGAGCAAGAAAAAGTTTCCCCAACGGGGTACTTAGGTTTAGGTTGAAGTCTTCGGTTCTGAAACTCGAAAACGAAAATTTCAAGACTCGGCCGACCGGCACTTGCGAACTGCTTCTACTTCGGGCACCGCGCGGCAAGAAAGACTGGGGAAAATGGCATCAGCTGCATGTTTTATATCCCTTACGACCTGACGTCATGGAAGAAAGGACAGCAACTGACGCAGAACCCAAGACTTTGTTATTCAGGCCGACTGAGGGCAACCTGCCAGCAGATTACCCAAATGTAATGACTGCAACAGTGAAACACGAAGAACATCAGCAACAGTTATTTCCCTCCACAAAGGTGGCCTAGCAACAGACTTGGAGAACTACAGACCCATAAACCTGATCACTCTCATCTGTAAGGCCATGGAATGTATCATTATGGACCTTATAAATAAAGACATAGGTGACCTCCAAACCCTGGATCCCACCCAGTTTGGCTTCGTGAAGGCAGATCCTCCCTGTTAAATCTGGTGGAATTCTTTGAAAATGTGACCAAAGCCATCGATGAGGGCAAATATGTGCACACAGCATACCTTAATCTAGCAAAGGCTTTAAACACAATCCCACATTCAGGCATTACCGATAAACTTATACTGAAGGTAAACCGTCATTGTAAAATGGATTGCCACCTGTCTCACAAACCAGACACAAACTATCACAGTGGGTGACTCCACATCATAGGTTCATAGTGTGTACTAGGCTAATGGCCCTCAAACCTTTACAAGCCTGTCCCTCAAGCCTTTACAAGCCTAGCCCATAGAAGTGCCCTGGCATCATGCTGCCCAACGTTAGTTCCCAGTGCCTCTATCAAGTAGAGCCACTGTAGTGATTCCCAGTGTGAACTTTCTATTTACCATCCACTTGTCAAGATTTCTCTTGAAGAGGGCCAAGTGAGGTGCTCTGCTTGACATGTATGGGAAGTCTATTGCAGAGCATGGGCAGTCTCTGGGTTATGAACCTGTCCCTCCAGCATGTTCTGTTGATTGTGGTAATGAGGTTGAGGTCTCTGGAGTGTGTGATGTGGAGGGATTGGGATTTTGTTAGATGTAGCATTTCCAACAGAGCTGGGTCAGACAAGGCTTTGTAAGTCAAGCAGAGATCACCTCTTAGTAGACGATGTGAGACAGAGAATAGCTGGAGTTTTTTTGAGTCTGTCCATGTAGGACATGTGTTTAAGGCCTAGGATCCTCTTCGTGAGGTATTTTTGTGGCCTTGACAGCTCATGCATGTATCTAGTGAGGTACATGCCAAATGAGACATTATATTCGACTGGCCTAATGAGGGAAGAGTAGAGAGGGATGATGACCTCTTTCTTCATGGATGCAAAACCCTTGGTAATGAGATGTGCCACATAGAAGGACTTTCTGACCACAGTGGCAATGTGGTAGTCAAAGGAGAGGTTGCTGTCAACCTGTGTCCCCAGATCTCTTATAACGCCTTCAGTGTTCAGTGGGCTCCCATCGATGTGGTAATTAGTGGGAACAGAGTTTTTCCCAAAGGGGATGACACAGTTTTTGGCATTAAGCTTATGGCCAAGGTTTTGACACCAGTCATTGGTCTCAGTGAGGCCTTTCTGTAGGATGTCTACATTACTTGGGGAGTTAATGGATCCCAGCTTGTAGTCATCTACAGACTTGGTCAGCCAAAGTCGCTCTGTGTTGGCCTGGACTTCTGAGAAGTAGATGCCAAATAGGAGAACAGCCAGCAGACCTGTTACTACTGGGGTGCCACAGGGGTCAGTGCAACATCCCCTACTGTTTGGTATATACTTCTCAGCAGTTCATGTCAAAACTAAGGGGCTGTGGCTGACCAAGTTTGCAGACAACTGCAAACCAGGTGACATCACTGAATTCCCAAATAATGACAGTATACTTCAGGAGGGTCTCACTCAGACAAACGACTGGTGTATTAGTTACAGTCTCAAACTGAATGCAAAGGAATGCATCATCATTCCCTTCGGAACAAACAATGTCCCCTCACTATCAAATCAACAATAACACCCTAAGTACCCATGAAGTGTTAAGGGACCTGGCAAAACAAAAGTTGACTGCAAACTTTACTTTGACCACCATGTGTCTACTGTAGTAAGGAAAGCTTCCTACGTAGCACACTTGATTAGTGAAGGCATCACCTTAAGAGCAAAAGAAGTTATAACCCCCTTACTCAGCACTTATCAGGCCCATAATTGAGTTTAACACTCCATTTGGCATGTACCGTACTAAGCACCTGCAACAATCAGAATGACTTCAGTGGTTTCTAACAAAGATGATCAAGGGGCTCCAGCATGTGCATTACACAGACCGACTAAAGTCCATATCACTATACATACTATACTATTGTATAGACTTCTTAGGGGAGACTTATGCCTGGCCTAGACAGCAATCCAAGACCCAAACCTAATGAATTTGCTGCATATCCATAAATCAAACGGGACTGGGGCTACTCGTTCCAGGGTCCTAAATATGGCCTTCAACTTAAATAGTACATGCTGGAGGGACAGATTTATCTCCCAGCGACTATTGCATCGCGAGGGTCTGTCCTGGTTCTGCTCAGCTTCTCTGCCACTATATTTTTGCTCTGATGGAATGTATGATGTTTGGAAGTTTAAGGAATGTTGTAAAGCTACCTCCCAAGCCATAATAGCGAGCCTGCACAGAGCGTACGACTTGCTACTGCCCTGCTTGTTTATGGACCACATCACAGCAGTGGTGCCTGTAATCATCTGTAGAGATCCTGGGGATCATAGATGAAGACATTTTAAGTCATGGCTCTGAACCAACCAACATCGCTCTGAAATTTATGTGCTTTGGTCTGTCTAAAGAGTTTCACAGGCCTTGCATATAACTACCCCCCAAGCAAAATCTGAAACGTATGTGGTAACTGATTGGCTTGGAGTTTGAGGAGAGAAGGGCAGACTTGGATTTAACTGTATTTGTTTCTTCAGCAATGTAGTTCCTTTTTGACCAAGGCCAAAACTGGAATTTGATCTTTCAGAGGATGCAAATGCTGTGTAACCTGGTGAGAGGAATCAGAGAAAACATGAACCCTAGGTTCTGAGGAATTCTGTTGTAAAAGTCTGAGATTGATTGGAGAAGCTTAGGAAAGTTTTCTGATAAAGATCCACCTAGTCTTGCATTAAAAAGGCTTTTTGCTGAGGCGCGTCTAGAAGGCAACCCCAAAAAATACAATCCTGTGCGACACAGGGAGTGACAACAGCAATTATTTATTTATTCATTCATTTGTTAAACAAGTAGGTGTGCTGATCCAAAGACCCTTTCCAGGCATAACCTAGGCCAAAAGGCAAATAGAAACAGCAAGTTAACATATACAGCATACAAATAAAAATAGCAAAACAGTAGCAGTGAATTATGGTATCTGACATTCTGTTCTGCTCAACTGAAATCTCCCTCTCCCAAAACCCACACACTTAAAATTAAGCAAAGCAATTTTGTACAATTGGATTAAAAAAAAAAAGACGTCATCAGGATAGCCATGTACTTTCTCAGAGTAACAGCCTTTCTGGAAATTTCATTTTGTGCAACATCTAGAAATGTTCCTGATACATTGCATTTTTCAATTTGCTCTATCAGGAGAAAAAGGAAAATAATAGCATAGTGTAGCAATCCAAACGGCATGGAGTTGTCATTTGGATAGAAAGCCCTTTTTACTGAATGACTTGCTACCCGGAATACCACTGATTTTGATGTAGAACAATAAAAGACAGCTGTACTCAAACATTCTGAATGAGCTGGATTATACTGGAAGTCCCCAACCGAAGACAGCCTAGACCTTTGTGTTTTTTAAACATTGAGCATTTGCTAACTGTGAACAGTACATCCCTCATTGATGCTTTGCAATTCTTTTAACTTTGTTTGTTGTCATTTACCTTCTATACATTTGTGTCCTTTAACCACAAATGTCCATTTAGTAATGGTCTCAAATCATAGTTTCCTAAAATAATTCCATCAGCTGATAAATATCAGGTCATAGCACCAATTTTATGGAAAAATTCTGGCAAATGCACTTCCATTTTTCCGCACTAATACATGTGATGCTCAGCCTGTTCACAGACTGGTGAAATCAAACTGAATTGTTGGGTTACCACATATGCTTATTTCCATGGAACTAATCTAAGAATTTGAGTCTGTGGCAAGTAAACATTTTTTTCACCTTGTCAAAGTCATTGCAGTCCAAGTTTAGTAAGTCTATAAAGGCACTAAGGGGTTCCGCACTATCATTGCCCAAATGGTCCAGTCCTAGCCTTCCTTGTTGGCTATACATTTGAAAGTGACCAGGTAGATTTCAAAGTCTTCTTCCTTGGCTAACAGTTTGAATGGACCCACAGGGCATAGTTGAGCTACTGCTAACTCTACTAATGGCAGTGAAAGTTATTGCACATTATACCTGTAGACCACTAACTTCTCCCCTCGGGATCTCTAACAGGGATTCATGGCACACATCTCCAGACTTCAGGACAAGCAAGAAATATTTAAAACAGCATCAGGGAAATGTATTTTCAGTATTTTAAGATTCATCATTGCAAGTCCTGACTTTTCAACAAGGATGGGAATGAGCTTGAGCCCTTATTATTTGAGGGGAAAGCTTAGATGCTGCAGGCACCGGATGGTCAGTTAAGAAAATAATCTACCTCCAGGTGGTCTAGGCCATGGCTTACCCTTCACTGACCATGGGATGATGGTCGAGCTAAAACCAGATCTGATGAGGCCAGAAGGGTGCAATGAGGATAACTGTGCTCTTCAACAAGAATATTTTCTGTAGAAATTTGGGAATGACGGGTAACGGTAAGTAAACATAAAGAAGACTAGAGGGGCAGTCGTGGACTAGAGCATCTCTTGGTGACTCCCCCATTGCAGGAATCAGGGCAAAGAACCTGCTGCATTTGTGGTTGAGAGGAGAGACAAACAGATCGCAGCATGGCTGGCCCCATTGATGGAAAATCTCTCTCTGCCACTTTGACATTGTGAGACCACTCATGAGGCATCAGAATGGACCTGCTTAGTTTG
Source organism: Protopterus annectens (assembly GCF_019279795.1). Lineage (NCBI taxonomy): Eukaryota > Metazoa > Chordata > Ceratodontiformes > Protopteridae > Protopterus > Protopterus annectens. The sequence continues at coordinate 1,493,458,948 of NC_056732.1, forward strand.
TCCACAATCACGTTGGATTTCCCCAAAATATGCATTGCTATTAGAAAGTGACAAGAAGAACTCACCTATTGCCACAGTCTCATTGTTTCTTGACAAAAAGGGTAAGATCTGGTTCCTCCCTGTTCATTTGTGTACCACTAAAATATTATCAGTCTGAATGGCAATTGTCCCAGATGGGAAAACATCTTAAAAGACCTGCAATGCTAGGACTGCTCTCATCTACAGGACACTGATAAGCGATTTGGCCTCTTCGGAGGACCACATACCTAGGACTGCCCTTGTCAAGTAGTACCCATCCACCCAAACTGGGAGGGGTTTGTGGTCACCATGGCCGTGGGCAAGGGAAGAACAAACAACCTTTGCAGAGCTGGTTTGAATGGATCCACCAAATAAATTTCTTGCACGCTTGTGTAATATTGACTGGAGTGGTCAACAGATGTTGAAGAATGGACTACTGGACTAAAAATGCAGATTAAACAATTTGCACATGGAACCTGACCAAAGGGACAAGGGTGATAGCTGCTGTTGCCATTGATCCCTGGGCTTGGAAAGTTAACCGGGCCAGAACAAAAGAACTTTAAATCACTTTCTTGTCTTGGGGCCTCAGTGTCTATTTCAGTAGAGGGAAGACAGGCTATCTGTCTGTGTCCAGATGAGCACCTATGAACTCCAGGCTCTCCATCGGTGTGAGCTGAGATTTGTTTTGATTAACCGTGACTCTCAAATTAACACACAACTGGAGCAAATAGTCCCTTGGCTGCAGACATTGATGCCTGGTTGGAACAGTTAGGAGTTAGTCATATAGATATGTAAACACTTGGAGTGCGAACTTTCTCAAGTAAGCTGCTGCCACTGCCATGCATTTGGTGAACACTTTGGGAGCTGTGGCAAGACCAAAGGGCAGTGCTATGAATTGGTAATGACAGGCTCCCAACTGGAAGTGAAGGTACCTTCTGCAGTGCCTGTTCATTATGATGTAATAGTACACATCCTGAAGGTCTATCGAGCACATCCAATTGTCATTTTGCAGCAGAGGCAAAAAGGACTGAACCATGACCATCTGAAACTTTGAATACTGTACGCACTGATTTAATTTGCTGAGATCCAGAATTGGCCTCAAGTCCCCTGTCTTTTTTGGCACCAAGAAGAATCTTGGGTAAGTTCCAGATTCTCTCTGGTCTGGATGGGCCTCTTGGATGACTCTTTTTTTCTAGCAGCTTTTTTATTTCTAGAGACATTGCTTCCCTCTGAGTGGGTGAAACACTGGGGATTTTCTTCATATTGATGGGAGATTTTAGAGAAAATGGTGTGCTATAACCTCCAGATATTATTCTCTGCACCGAGCAATGTTCCAGCAGTACAGAGACAAATGTCCCCTGACTGCCTCCACAGGGGAACAGTTGGGCCTCCTTTCAGAATCTCTGATAGGGCTAATCCATGAAGGAATCCCTGAAGCCCTGGTTCTGCAGGCCACATCTGCCATGAGGACAGCTTCTTCCATTTGAGTTCCTCTCTCTGCCCCTGGGGGAACTATCTGCATGAATCTTGAAAAATGACACAGATTTTTCTAAACCACATTTTTCTACCTCCTCACAAATTGCTAGAGAAAGGTCTTTGAGGGGTTGAAACAACAGACAGGGTAATTCCCTCTTGTTCACATCTGGAGAGCTTGTCTTTAACTTTGAGACTGAACAGCAAGGATCCATCAAAAGGTGCACTGATGAACAAAGACTTAAAGGGCTCTGCAAAATCACATAATCACATCCAGGCATGTCTCCTTATGGCTATGCCTGAATTTACAGCCTGTGAGGTACATTCCACTGCATGGAAGATCAACCTCATGGACACATTTGAAATAGAGTGGGGTGTGGCCACTTGACAGGAGATTCTATTTCCATCCTTGGTTGACGTGGACCCATAAAGAGATTTGGCAAGCTCTTTGGTCAGCTCTCTTTGTAACCTTGTAAAATGTGCCAGGTAATTCAGTGACCTGAGGGCAAAGGTCGAAGCGTACATGCACTTCCCAAATCTGTCCAAAGCCTGGAGACTCTGTTAGGGGATAGACAGAAGAACTCTGTTCTACCAGTTCTTTCTTTGTGGCACTGACTGGGACTCCCTTGCTCCAGTGTGCAGGATACTTAGGGGGAGCTAAAATCTTATCTGGTCTTTTCGGTATTGAGTCTACATTGTCCAGTTCCTTCTATGCCCAGTGAGAAACAAGGTTGATAAGCTCATTGGCCAGGGGTGGGTCATCCAATAAGTAGATGGGCATGACCTAAACACCTTCTATGCCCAGTGAGAAACAAGGTTGATGAGCTCATTGGCCAGGGGTGGGTCATCCAATAAGTAGATGGGCATGACCTAAACACCTCCAGGAACAGTGATTCCTCCTGTAACAGGGTGTTGGAGAACCACCTATCTTTTTGTTTAAGGAACACCAGGATGTCTCCAAAGGAGATATCTTCAGGTGATCTGGGGGACCCCACCCCCTCCTCAAAATCTGTGTCCTCCATGAGAGATTCCTGTGGTAATCCAACTACCTCCTCTTACACGCTCTCTTCCAAGGGACTTCCTTAGTGGGATGATCTGAAGAAGTATCGAAAGAGATGATATCATGACGGACTGGCTAGAGACCAGTTTGGACCGGCTGTCCCAGTGGAAAAATGCATGAGGCTCAGAGCAAAGAACTGGCTCAGGTAGGGTTGTCTAGGAGCTGTGACTTCTCAAACCGTTAACTTCTGCAACCCCACCAGCTCTCCACCTGAAACGTGTGTAGTAGCCAAGCCATCCAGTGCCACAGCCCCATGAGGAAGAGAGGGCTCAGAAAGCTTTGGAGTCTATCTCCAATCCCCGGACCTGACTCCAGTAGACTCAGGGGAACCATGAGTCGCAGAACAGATAGTCTTCGGGTCAGATGAAGACATCCGCAGAGATCTCAAATCCGAGGGGTCCAAAACAGTGGGTTGGATCGGAGAAAGATACCAAGGGGGGAGTGGACAAGGCATGACTCCCAAATCCAGTGGGAGTCAGAGCAGGTGGAGCCCCCATCTGAATCTGTGTTCTGAGAAACTTCCTCCTCCTATCAACATCAGTTTCTGAAAGGCTTCTGGAAGATCTAAGAGATGACATCATGGATGGAAGTTTGCAGCGTCTTCGTGGAGATCCTTCCAGGAAAGAAGGGAGCCAAGATGAAACTGGATCCTACAGAAGTGTGGGGGGGGGATCCATGGAAATGAAGATTTCAAAACAGCTGAATCTGAGACACATGGATCAGACTTCTTATGTACTTTTGAAGGGGGCTCTGATAATGGAGCTGACATTGAAAAATGGTCAGGAGACCTCTTATGGGACTCCTTTTTCTTAGATTGATTCTGACTTACTCTTGTCAGGCTTTTTGGTAGGGGTTTGATCCTTCAACAACTGAGGAAGGAGAGGAAGATGGAAGAAGGTCTCTTAAAACTAACTTGTTTGTCCAATGGGTTAAAGCTCTGGAATTAAAGCCAGATTGAACAATCCACTTCCAAATGAGCAGGCCTAGGCAGTACACGCATTCCCTGTAGGCATATGAGTTGGAAAGCTTATGCCCACAGGTTATGCAGTTTTTGAACCCCATAGGCTTGTCAGCCATGATATACTGCAAGCAACAACACAGCAGTTAGGAAAAAATATACTTAATCTCTAAGGATAGGGAAAGGGTTTTAAGAGAACTAGAAAGAAAGAAAGATTTGTTTTAAGAGAACTAGAAAGAAAAAGAGAAAAACTACCAACAATAGTAGGAAGAAATACTTGAATAATGAAGCAGGAGGAATTCTAACAATGGTACTTTTAAAGGGTACTGAAAACAGTAGCTATAAAGGGGACAGAAATTGTCTAAAATCATCTCAAAAACAGAATATAAAAGTTAGAACTAAAAACTAACTCATGATAGACAGGCTATACTGTAATAACTCAAACACTTGAGAGCAGAGGGTTCCATATCTAAAGCTAATGGCAGCAAACGAGATCTAGGATATGTTAGGTTTGTGGGGCATTATGGGTAAAGAGAGGAGCGAGAGTTCTTGGATCCGATAATCTGGTAGAAGTGGCTGAGTCAGATTAGAGTCTCAGATCCGAACCCCATCAGCTGAGGAATGAATGAAACAACATAAAAAACATTTACACATGCAGATATTTACAGACACATATATAACATTTTATTTTTGTTGCTACTTATTTCCCTTACAACATCCTCATTTTTATTCTTTCATAACAGACACCCACTCCTTGCACAAACAATCTAATTTTTGCAATATATCTGTCAAAATCCATTTCTCATTAAACAATTTCTTTCAATCTTTCATTCTAAATAACCCATATTACATACATTCTTAATGACCTTTCTCACATATTCTTTCTTCTTACTGTTATAATATCCAAGCATAATCATATTAATACCTACATTGTTTATACCATTAATATTCAAAAACATTTTCTTCAAAACTTTTTCCAGATTTCCACCACAAAATAAACACACTTTCAACTTTCTTTTTATATGGTATATTCCCCTTTACTACGTGCAAATAAACCTTTTTTTCCTGAATGTTAATCTGTACATCATCCACAGAAGACATATTGCTTTCATTTTTTTATCAGACTCTCTATCATTTCTAACAAATTTTATCCCCAGCAAAGACATTTTAGGCACTGAAAAATACATACCCCCAGTTTTCACCACAGTACCCAAACCCTTACTTTTATCTTTATTTTAGGTCATTCCCATTTCCTTTAAATATCCATTCAGACAAACCAATAATTCCCTCATCCATATTTTATTTTTAAAAACTACAACTATATTGTCTGCATATGTCAAAATTATTAAAATCACCACCTCCTTTTGCATCTCATATCTAGCATTTTTAATTTTATAAGCTACTTCACTCACTATCGTATTCATTACTAATGCAAACAATATTTCACTTGTGGGGCACACATTTCTTTAATCAGCCATCCACTCATTAATACTCTCATCCTATTATTTTGGTACGGTGACATACACGCTCTCCTAAGTTCTGCCAACTATTCCATACTTCTCCATAACATCCCATGAAGCATCATGTCCTGCTATATCAAATGCCTTGTTAATTTCAACTACGATAAGATTTACATCCTCCCTTTTGCTTGTATCATCTACAGTTTCTTTCATAACCAAAAACAATTCTTGACATCCCTTTCCTTTTATACCATATATACTTTCTTCCATAGTATCTCTCATTCCCATTCCATGTTCATCTGTATTATTCTCATAAAAATTGTATTATCTATTTTATTTAGTGTAATGGGTCTGTAATTTTTATTTCATTTTTCTAATCTTTCTTCCATATAAACATTAATATCCCACTATATAACTCTTCATATACAAACTATAAACAACATTCATATACTTCAACCATTCATTCAGCACATCTACAAAATACTCTTTGTCAGTCCATTGATTTCTTATACATTCCATACTACATGCCATCTGGGTCTGATACTGAATCAACATTTATTTTCCTAAGTACTTCCCACTAATAGCATTTTCTTTTTCAAAATTTTCCATAACTTATTCTGTGTGTTTTTTTTTTTACTTTCCATTCCCTCTCATTTTACTTCTTTTTACTGGTATACATATTTTCTAAATTCTCGTGTTCTTTTTACCTATTCTTTTACATTTTTCATTTCCCTCATTACACTAGCATATCATCCAAATTATGCAGATACCGCCTACCTTGTAACTAACCTCTTCCTAAACAGTAATGCCTTATTTTTTCTTGATTTCTTTTTCCATATCATAATACTCTTGTGCATTATTCTCTCAAGTTTTGATGTATTTCTATACATTTTCAGATACTTTGCTTTCTCTTCCTTTCTTATATCATCCTGTCAGTTGAAGAACACTTTTTATATTTATTTTTAAACTAAATCTACCACTTAGATCAGTTTTTACAGAAGTCTTTCATGGTTATATGATCTTTCCATAACTGCAGTACTTCCCATTCTCCAATTTCATCCCATAATTTCTCATTTATTCAGTTTATTCCCTTTCCTATTTTAATACACTCCCTTTTTTCCATCACCTCACTACAGATTGCTAAATTGTCTGAAAAAATGTCACAACTGTGTCACTGTCTGCTAACCCAAAAATTTGGATAATACAAAATAATCAATTTCAGATCCAACTGCTTCTCTTCTACAAGCCCATTGACCTTGGTTCCAAACAGCTAATTTATCATATTTTATCCCTTCTTGTACTTTTTTACATCATTCCCTTTCTTTTTACATTTTCCACTTAAATCACAATTAAAGTCCCCTGCAATAAAAAAAATTATTTCATGCTAACCACCACACAGTCTATTATTTGATGAAACAAATTCTCTTTCCTTCTTAGTTATATATATGCATAAAATGCTATTATACCATGACCCCCCATTAATATTCCAAAACATGCACGCTGATTGGCCAGCGTGCACATTGTAAATCAACTTATACTAATGGAAAAAGGTCCAGTCGCCCGGACTTTTTCCATTAGTATAAGTCTCTTTTAAAAGTCTGTTAAAAGAGTTTAACATAGCGACACAGGTTTAAAAAAAGCAACGGAGATCTCCGTTGCTTTTTTTAAAGCTGTCTCGCTATGTTAAACTCCTTTAACATAGCGACACAGTGTGTAAAAAGCAATGGAGATCTTGCTTTCTCCGTTGCTTTTTACTGTTTCGCTATGTTAAATGGGTTTAATATAGCGAGACAGCTTTAAAATAAGCAACAGAGTTCCGTTGCTTATTTTAAAGCTGTCTTGCTATGTTAAACCCATTTAACATAGCGAGACAGGTTTAAAACAACGGAGAAAGCAAGATCTCTGTTGCTTTTATTAGCTATGTTAAATAGGTTTAACATAGCGAGACAGCTTTAAAATAAGCAACGGACATCTCCGTTGCTTATTTTAAAGCTGTCTCGCTATGTTAAACCCATTTAACATAGCAAAACAGTAAAAAGCAACGGAGATCTTGCTTTCTCCGTTGCTTTTGGCCACAGCTCTGATGTACTGAGTAGGCATGCGCAGTACATCAGAACTGCCGCGGATACCAGAAAGCTGCGGAAGGGCAGCAAAGAGGCATTATACAATGCCATTACTTAAGAAAAGTAATTATTTCTTAAATAATGTCATAGTATAATAGCAATAACCCACTTCTGGGTGTGGGTAATGCGGGATTTACCCACGGTTGTCTCTGTATGGTCCCTCACGCTTCGCCCTTGGGACCAAACCATGCCAACCGTGGGTAAATCCCGCATTACCCACACCCAGGAGTGGGTTATTGCTATACAATTCTATAAACGCGTTTTCTCCACCTCACATCCGCAATAGTTAGCTTCCCATCCTTACCAGTGTTACCTCTAGTATTTTCACTGTTTTTATACAACTAGACCACTCCAGGACAATGTTCACTTCCCAAGTTCCACATTATAGTTCCACCCCACAGTTTTTCTCTTTGCAGTCTTTCTTCTCTTGTCAAGAATCTTACATCCTCTATCAGAATAACATCCACATCACATTTCATAGGTTCATAGGTGTGTGCTAAACTAATGGCCCTGGAGCCTTAAGCCTAGGCCTAGCCCAAAAAAATTGCCCAGGCACCGTGCCACCCAATGTTAGTTCACAGTGCCTAAAAAATTGCCCAGGCACCGTGCCACCCAATGTTAGTTCACAGTGAATATATCCAGTAGGGCAAATGGAATGATCCCTGGAGTGAACTGTTACCCATCTACTCGCAAAGATTTCTCTTGCAGACAGCCAGCGAGGTGCTCTGCTTGACATGAATGGAAAGCTTATTCACGAGTATGGGCAGCCTTTGGGCGATGAACTTGTCCCTCCGGCATGTTCTGTTAATTGTGGTACTGAGGATGTCATCTCTGGAGCATGTGGCGCTGGGGATTGGGATTTCTTTAGGTGTAGCATTTCAAGTAGGGCTGGGTCAGACATGGCTTTGCAAGTCAAGCAGAGATCAACTCTAAGTAAATAACAGACTGAGAACAGCTGAAGTTTCTTGAGGTGTTTAAGCCCTAGGATCCTTTTTGTGAGGTACTTTTGTGGCCTCTCCAGCTGTTGTAGGTGTTGGGTCAGGAACATGTCAAACGGGGTGTTATATTCGATGACTGGTCTAATGAGAGATGAGTAGAGAGGGTTGATGACCTCTTTCTTCCTGGATGCGAACCCTTTGGCTATAAGATGTGCCACGTACAAGGATTTTCTGACCACAGTGGCAATGCAGTGGTTGAAGGTGAGGTGGCTGTTGACCTGGGTGCCCAGATCTCTTATGGCCCCTTCAGTGTTCAGTGGGCTTCCATCAACGCGGTAATTCATGGGAACTGAGTTGTGGGAACTGAGTTTTTTCCAAAGGGGATGATAATGCATTTTTTGGCATTAAGCTTAAAGCCATGTTTCTGGCACCAGTCACTGGTCTCAGAGAGGCCCTCTTGTAGGATGTCTGCATCACTTGGGGAGTGGATAATGGCTCCTAGCTTGCAGTCATCAGTAAACTTGGTCAGCCAGAGTCCAGCACACCATTCCAATATCCATATCTTTCTTTCACTCTTAATACTATTCACATTTAGTGAAACTATCCAAAATTGCTGCTTTTCTTTCTTAAGTTTAAGTGAAAATATTTTTAAATTTTCATTTTCTTATTTTTACTCTTTCACCAAATTAATATTTTTCATGGGTGTATGTACAAATAATCCGTGATCCTCAGAATTAAGGATTATGTACTTACCATCTGTGTTGTCCATTTTCATTCTTCCTCACTGATGGAGTTATGGATCTGATCCTCGGATCTAACTCAGCCGCATTTTCAAGACACTGGATCCTAGTCTCAAGCTCCTGCCTCTTGCAATAATGCACTACACCATCCTTAACTCCTCAGATCTCATTTGCTGCCTACTGATTTATAGACACAGGACATAAAAAGAAGAATTGAGGCTCATACCTCGAATATTAAAGTTCCTATATCATCCAAGATCATTCTAAGAATGACAAGGGGATGGTTTGGAGGGTAGGTGAGAAAGAATGAAAATGGACAACACAAATGCTAAGCTATGCTAAGTAGATAACTACTAAATCTGTTGTCCTTTTCATTCTTCCTCACTGATGGCTCAGAGTCCCCAGCTATGTAACTCTTGGGAGGAGATCAAGGAAGGCTTTGCCGGAGCACTGTCGAACCAAAGGAAGCTCTGCTTCTGGAGATAATGTCCAATTTGTAATGCGTCACAAAGGTATGAGTCTTTGATCAAGTGGTTGCAGCATAGATATCATCAATAGAAGCTCTGGAGGAAAAAGCAGATGAGGTAGCCATAGATCTAGTAGGATGGGCTTTAGCAGTGCAAGGCAATTGCAAACCATGTTTAGCATAAATAAGTGAAATACAGTCAGTAATTGATTTGGCCAGGATAATTTTGGAAAGTGCTTGACCTAAGCGATTAAGAGAAAAAGACACACACAGCTGGTCAGATCTTCTGTACTGTTTCATTCTGGGAAGATAAAAATGTAGTTGTCTATGCACATCAAGAAGTTGTAACAGATATTTGCCCTTATTAGAAAGATTTGGAAAGATCGGCAATTGCACAGACTGATTAACGTTGGACCCTGCGTCTGCCTTAGGCATAAAGGAAAGATGGTTTCAGAGAGACACCCTATCTCTATGAAAAATGGTGTAATGCAACTTGGAAGGCAAAGCCTGAAGTTCTGAAATTTGTTTTGCTGATGTAACAGATACCAAAAGGATTATTTTCCAAGAAAGGAATTTCCAGTCTCAATTGCTTGCCGATTCAAAAGGTTTCTGAGTCAGCTCCTAAAAAATAACCGTGAGATCCCAAGGAGGAAAGGGCTAAACAGAAAGATTCCTTCCATAAAGGCTTTGCATAACCTGGAAGTTTACAAAATAAGGTGATTCATTCCCAGTATAATTAGATACAGCAGCTAACTGCAGTTTTATTATAGAAAAACTTGTCCCTTCTTTAAAGAGTGGAAAGAAAGAAAGAAAGAAAGAGAAAGAGAAAGAAAGAAAGAAAGAAAGAAAGAAAGAAAGAAAGAAAGAAAGAAAGAAAGAAAGAAAGAAAGAAAGAAAGAAAAGGATGGCAGAGGTACGGGCTGAAAAAAAGGATGAATGTTCCCTTTTGAAGCCCATGTAAAACATCTTTTTCATTTGGTTCTATACACCTTCTTAGTGGAAGCCTTCTCGGAAGCCAAAATAATATCATGACCACGGGATGTGAGCCTGGACTGTCGTACAATTACTGGAAGTGGAGAAACCATGTGGTCAGCTTGAGGGCATGCAGAATGGGATACTGAATCTCCGAAGAAAGGGATAGGAGATCCCGAATGGGCTCCAGAATCCATGGAAGATATTTCAGATGAAAACAAAGAAAGGAGAACCATAACTGACATGGCCAGAAAGAGGCAATGAGGATGACAGAACTCTTCAACCTGCTGGCTTTGTGTAGAAACTTCTAGATCAACTGAAGAGGGGAGATAGGCATATAGGAGACCGGGGGGCCCAATCATGAACCACATCATCCCTTGGGGACTCCCTCGGAAGGGAGATCAGAGTGATGTACGTGTTGCATTTGTTGTTTAGGGCAGAAGCAAAGAGGTCGCAGCAAGGTTGGCCTCAATGGCTGAAAATCATGTCTGCAACTGTTTGATTGAGGGAGCACTCATGAGGAATCAGTACGCACCTGCACTGTAACATTAGAAGAACCGCTCTTGTGTCAGAAGGAATGACAATCCATTTTTTTCTCTATGGAAGAACAAAGAGGTTGATCATCCTTCAGTCAATATGCTCCCCCACCATAGTTAAGGAGCATCTGCAGTTAATGTGATTAATAATCAAGAGAGGAGGAACGGTCTGTAAGAAAATGTGTCCTCCAGCTGGGTTCACTAAGAAATACAGGTTTGTAATTTCAGGCACCGACAATGACTCAAGAGAATAACAAGGGCAGTTTTGCTGACAGAGACATATGAAGGAAAGCAGTAAATCCTACGCCTGGAACCGCAATGTGGAGATACATTAGAGTCGAAGTGCCAGATTGAGTTCCTAAGAAATATCTCGACTGTGGTGTCATGTGAGCTCAGCCATTAGTTTAAAAACCCTGAGGTGTGCAGTGAGGATTACTCCTGTGAGGATAAAAAGGAGGTAATTTGAATAAATAGTGTGTAGCTTTCAAATGAAATGTAGATGACTACAAAACACCTATCTAATTTAACGTGGATTGTGCATCCTGGAGTTGTATGAAGCACATTCATTAAATTTGCGAAGAAGCAGTAAAAGGGACTGGGCTCTAAAGTATCCGGAATTTAAACTGCTTATATTATGATTTAGAAAAATTAGATTGATCTAGAGAGGTGGACAACCCAGGTGATACCTAAAGATGCTGGTAGGATCTATCAAAGAAGGAATATCTGGAATTCTGTTTTGCAGACCCCTTCTTTCTACATACATTTTCTTATTGCTTGCTGGAAATTTATGTGAAGGGGAGAAGAAAGGTTTTTATTCTGGTGGTAGAGTCTTGCTCCCTTGGCTGCTAGCTGCAGGTGAGAAGTTTCATGGATGCCTTAAGTAAGGAGGAGTCATCAAGGTGGGGCAATAAAACAAAAAGACACCTTCAGGAGTAACTAGAAGTACGGTAGTGCCATGCAAGATTCAAAAAGGATGACAAAGTAAATGGTTGAGGAAAGAACTTATTGTAGTCTTCCAAAGAATTGGAGTCACAGGGACAAATTAGAAAAATTACTTAATGAATCTCCACCAAGAAAGGATAATCTTGGGGATGCATGAGATAGGACAGCTGCATTAACACTCGTCTCTTAATGAGAATACCTGGATGAGCTGTTTGAAATGCATTTTGAGATTTTCAGTGTCGGTGCATCCAAGCTGAACAAGCGTAATTCAATAATTATTCTGGACACAGTGAAGAGGGAAAGATAAGGGAGTAGAATATCTACTCCTAAATACTGACATAGGTTGCCACCGCAGCAACTAGCGAGACTACTGCATTCCAAAGGGGAACAAAGAAAGGGGGACGGTATTGGAATAGAAATATATAAAGAATCCTTCTTTCCTCTGAGAGAGTCCCAATGAAGGGGTCAGAACGTACCCTCTTACTCACTATTTTCTGAGCGGGGAAACTCTAGGAAATATTATTCTGGAGAAAAAGGTTACTGTGGTGTGAAGAAAGTCCTAGCCAGTGGAGAAAAGAAAGAAACAAAAGGAGAGAGACCAACTAGTGAAAGAAGGGTCTCTCTCCCTTGTCCAGCCAGAGACTCTTGGAAGCAGAGGGCAGGGTTTGATCACAAACTCTAGCATGATGGTGAGACAAGAACTCCACAATAGAGGCTCTTGTGCAGACATGACAGATTCAGGAGTCTGGGAACTAACCCATTCAATAACACTGTGTCTCAGGGTTCACCGCAACGAATGGGAACAGAGCAAAGCTGTGTAAGAGAACATAATATAGTATGAAATATAAGCATCTGAGGTAACTCTGTTTTGGATCAGAATGAAAGCCCACTCTCCTATAACAATTACATGTGGCCATGACAGGACAAGACCAACCAGACTTCCATGTGGATTTAAAGGCATAGAATTAATGGAAAAAATGCAAATTCCACCTAAGCAGTGCCAAAGTCAGTGTCAAACCCTTGGCTACAGAGGTTACAGGTGCACATTTTTTCAACTTAGCTAGCATGCTTCTTGAAAAGGAAAAAGGATACCATATTTTTTTTTTTGCTCCAGAGATCAGGACCAAACTTTATATAATGTTGAACAAAAATCCCCAATTATGGGCACAGTTAAATATTGTTCTTAAAAATTTAGTAAGTAGCTAGAGTAGCAGAGTTTATGCAAAATGGATTCTCTATTGGATATTAAGTCTGAAATTCAAGGTTAAGTCATTAATTAGCGGTTTAATTCCTCAAATTGTCCCTGATTTGATAGAAAATTATAAAGGGACAGTCCTAAGTATTTAGGGAAAAGTAGACATGTTGCAAAAGGAAAATGGCTGAAAGATTAAAAATGGAGTTAGACCATTGGATCCTAGGGATGCCTTAGATCCTAAGAAGTCTGCAATTTTCAATCCGTTCTGGATTCGAAGGCACTGGATCTGAGCACTGCCAGCTCTCTGCGTGCAACTTGCTATTTCTCAGATCCTACGCTTAGGATCAGTGGAGAAGAGTATCTGGGTAGACTGAATCCAAACGGTAAAGGCAGGATCCAAGAAAGTTCTTTTCCAGTATTTTTGTCTTTTTTTTTTTTTTTAAATATTGATTCTGATCTGAGGAAACAGGCAACCTGTATGTTTCATAAGGCTGGTCACAGCAAGTCAGATTTGAAGACCTATTATCTAATGAAAATTTGTAAATCTGGAAGACCTCATGAAATTGATCCTCTCAGATCCAAGGAGGACTAAGGATCTTGCACTTCACCATGGAAGGAAGCATAAGAGCAAGCCATGAGAATACAGACTGCAACGAGGCGAAGCCAATAAGCATGAAAAAAAACAACAATGTACCAGCTTAGGAAAAGAAGACAAAATAAGTTAAGACATCTGGATAACAAAATATACAGCTGCAGAAGGAGGAAGGAAATAGTACAAGAGCAAGGAAATACCTTAAGTGACGAGTTTAAAAATGAAATTGAGTGATGTGTAGATAAATAAATTACCTTACAGCTCGGGAATTAGGAATATTCTGTCTTACCATCTAGGTGGCAGATGAAATCTGAGGAGTTAAGGATGGTGTAGTGCATTATGGTAAAGAGGGAGGAGTTCGAGACTAGGATCCAAAGTCTTGAAAATGCAGCAGAGTTGGATCCGAGGGTCAGATCCGTAACCCCATCAGTGAGGAAGAATGAAATGGACAACATCAGATCAGACTTTTCACTGGCTAATTCAAAAAATGATTAGTAGCAGTCAGTTCTCCTGACCTCTCTTCCTGCATTCAGTCTCTCTCTCTCTCTCTTTCATTTTGCTCTCCATGTTATTTTCTAAAGACTTTTTATCTTTTCCTCATGTATGTTTTCTTCCTTTCCCTTACTCTTTGCTCTTGGCAATCCATCTAAAATTGCCCCCCCCCCTTTGTTTTACACAATTTTATCAACAGTTTCACACAGACCCTGCATACATTTTTAACATTGTCTTCTTCTAGTTCATCAGTTCTAAACTGCAAAGTACATTTAAGTTACTACCAGAAAACAAATAATTGCTCCACTGATAAATGTCCTCTTTTTTTGTAATATAGTTCCAGAAATTTCATCAATCCATCAGTTTCAAATGTTAAGTGATTTAGTATCTCATTGTAATTGTATCCTCAAATTTGTATCCTTAATTATTAATTTGTATCTGTTATGTTTTACTGTAATAGTTGCTTTATGATTTTAACTCAAAATAGTCTCTTTACTGTTCTGTTGTCTTTGTATGTGGAGCTTTTCTCCCCGGGCCTGCACTGAAAACGGGCTCCCGAGCCCAGTGGACCTTCCCGGTCATCAAACTGAAATAAATAAATAAATAAATGAATAAAGTCACACATTCTCTGTCCCAGTATGAATAAAAGACAATTTCTTGAGCTTTAAAACTCAGATTGTCCCACAGATCTGTCCATTACAGCACAGGGTCCCAAACTGTGCGTCAGGGTGCCGCGACTTCCTTACAGGGGAGCCGCGAAGCTTAGCAGCGGATTGCAGGTAAGTGAATGCTTGCATGAAAGCAAAAGAGTCTGTGTGTTTGAGAGATCGGGAGAGTGAGAGCGATGTGTGAGTGAATGCAGGAATGAATGAAGAAGTGGCTGTGGGTGTGTGTGTGTGTGTGTGTGTGTGTGTGTGTGTGTGGAGTGAGAGATCGGGAGAGTGAGAGCGATGTGTGAGTGAATGCAGGAATGAATGAAGAAGTGGTTGTGTGTGGCTGTGAAATTGGGAGACTGGGATCAATGTGCGAGTGAATGCAGGGTATGAATGAGGAAGTGGCTGTGTGTGTGTGTGTGTGTGTGTGTGTGTGTGTGTGTGTGTGTGTGTGTGTGTGTGTGTGTGTGAGATTGAGAGAGTGAGAGCAATGTATGAATGAATGCAGATATGAATGAGGAAGTGACTGAGTGTGTGTGTTTATGTGTGTGTGTGTGTGTGTGTGTGTGTATGTGTGCGTGTGCGTGTGTGTGTGTGTGTGTGCATATATGTGTGAGAGGGATGTAAGAATTAATGCGTAAGTGGGTGTTTGGCATGTGGGTGCGACAGACAGTGACAGCGATGTGTGAATGAATCCACATATGAATGAGGAAGTGACTGTGTGTGTGTGTGTGTGTGTGTGTGTGTGTGTGTGTGAGTGAGAGAGGGATGTATGAATGAATGCGTAAGTGGGTGTTTAGTGTGTGGGTGTGACAGACAGTGAGACCGATGTGTGAATGAATCCAAATATGACTGAGGAAGTGACTGTGTGTGTGTTTGATCGGGAGAAAGTGAGAGTGATGTGTGAGTGAATGCAGGTATGAATGAGGAAGTGACTGTGTGTGTGTGTGTGTGTGTGTGTGTGTGTGTGTGTGTGTGTGTGTGATTGAATGTCCAGATTTTTGCCTCATATTTTTGGTGTGTTCCTCCTAAAATCTGTACTTTTCTGGCAAATAGTTGAGGATTGAAGTCATTAAATAATGACAAACATTTGAGTTTAAGACTCCACATCCTTCAGAGAAATTCATGCTAATGCAAAACCTATTATTCTATCAACTTTCTAAGTTTGTAAGAGCAATATTTCAAATCTGTCCCTTTTTGTCCCCCATCATTTTAGGCTTTGTCCCATCATTAAAATGATGGGGGAACAAAAATGGACAGATTTGAAATATTGCTCTTACAAACTCTTTAGAAAGTTGACAGAATAATAGGTTTTGCATTAGCATGAATTCTCTGAATTTTTCAAATCTGTCCCTTTTTGTCCCCCATCATTTTAGGCTTTGTCCCATCATTAAAATGATGGGGGGACAAAAATGGACAGATTTGAAATATTGCTCTTACAAACTTAGAAAGTTGACAGAATAATAGGTTTTGCATTAGCATGAATTCTCTGAATTTTTCAAATCTGTCCCTTTTTGTCCCCCCATCATTTTAGACTTTGTCCCATCATTTTAGGCTTTGTCCAGGACAAAGCCTAAAATGATGGGGGGACAAAAAGGGACAGATTTGAAATATTGCTCTTACAAACTTAGAAAGTTGACAGAATAATAGGTTTTGCATTAGCATGGATTCTCTGAAGGATGTGGAGTCAAACTCAAATGCTTGTCATTATTTAATGACTTCAATTCTCAACTATTTGCCAGAAAAATACAGATTTTAGGAAGAACACACCAAAAATATGAGGCAAAAATCTGGACATTCTGCGAAAATCTGTACAGTTGAGAGGTGTGAATCACATACACACACAGGCACTTCCTCATTCATACCTGCATTCATTCACACATTGCTCTCACCATCTCCCGATCTCACACACACCCACAGCCACTTCTTCATTCATACCTGCATTCACACACACACGCAGCCACTTCCTCATTCATACCTGCATTCATTCACACACACACACACACACACACACACACACACACACACACACACACACACACACACACACACACACACACACACACACACAAACAGAGGCACTTTCTCATTCATACCTACATTCATTCACACACACACACACAGCCACTTCTTCATTCATTCCTGCATTCACTCATACTCGCAGCAAACTAATAAGCTTAACTGCAAAATAAACTGTGAACTGTTCGCTGTTTATTTTGCAGCTAAGCTTATTAGTTTGTGGCACCCCTGTGAGGAAGCCACAGCTCTCCAGGGTGCCACAGAGCACACTTTGGGAACCCCTGAAATATGCACTTTGTGTGCCGGGGGGGGGGGGGGCGCTTGGGAAAACCTGGACTCAGCAAGGGAGCCGAGAATCAAAAAAGTTTGGGAACCACTGTATTACAGTGCCTTTTTTTTTCTTATTCTCACAATTTGTTGTCTCTTGTTTTTGAAGAGAGTTTTACTTAAAGTTTGTTGGTGCTCTCCTTTTTTGACTGCCTGCTTATGTTATAGTTACTGCATTATCTGCTGCCACAAAACCAGATACCTTCTCAGTTTGTTGATCCTTTTCTCTTTTACTATCACTTCTGCAAAATTTTAGCTGCTGCATTTTCTGCTGCCACGTCACCTAGTTCCATTTCCGCATCACCATCCTCAGCACATATGAAAAAGTTAACTGCCATCTTACCCCATGAAACAAGAGAACTGCTAAAGGAATCATCCTGGTTGATTATTTGACAGATCATCATCTGCAAGACCTCCTGGTGCCAGTTCTGTTATCTGCACCACTTCAATGGATTTGTTTACTTCCTTCTCCATGGATACAGCTAAACTCTGGTCATGTGCAACATCCACTACACAGGAATCTTTGCTTACATTCTGAAGCTCCATATTGAACAAATATTTCTCCAATGTTTCACTTTCCACCTCCAAACTCTCCACAGCCTTTCTCTCCTACATGTTTCTTCTTCCCTTAGGCTTTTCCACACTACTGTAGAAGCCATCGGGCACCAGCTAGCAGCTCCAAAGTGTAAAGAAAGTTCCCAGATGCCCTGGCCAAATTTCCCCTAGTAGCATAATTACCAACTCAAGTGTCCCCAGAAAATTAGATAGATAGATAGATATAGATAGACAGATAGATAGATAGATAGATAGATAGATAGATAGATAGATAGAGAGATAAAGGTGGGAGCAACTGTTTTTGCAAAACACTACACTGTATACTTTATTGTATTTAGCTTCAGACCGTTTTGCGTGTAGTGCTCAGCATGCAATTATCGAAAAATTGTATCAACCATACTTCTGGGAAACTGACTTGCATGTCTGCAAAACAAATGCCAAACAGAATATACAAGCACAGAACCTTGTGGAACATCAATAGTTGCAATTTTATATTCAGAGAGGGCATCAGTGATTTTGGGATCTGCTGGACAGTCAATTTGCAATCCATTGGACAGAAAAGGGTTAAACTACGTTTGCCTAATTTTTCAGTAGTATCAGCTTGAAGGACAGTGACAAAAGCCTTGACATAATCAAGATAAGCAGCACACACTTAGTGACCACCCCCTGCAGCCTCTGAAACTTTTTCAAAGAAAAAAACAATTTCTGCAAAGAAGCTTACTAGGTTCAGAAGACATGACCTGTACTTCACAAAACCAAACTGACCTTTATGTTGCCTATGCCAGCATTAAAGAATTTGCCTGTGATGCACCTCTATGACTTTGCATATAAAGCCAGTAAGGGTAATGAACACTTAATTACCTGGGTCTGTAGAGGGACCACATTTGTGTAAGGGAGCCACATTGGCTGTTCTCCAGGCATCAGGCACAAAACCTGGAGACATGCTCATTTTGAACAGTTAGAGGCTCAGATGCATACTTGACACTGATGAGAAACCAACCCAGTATGTTGTCTGGTCCCAGTGAAGTATGATTTTTATCACTTAACACAAATTTCAAGGACTGTCCAAAAGTGATTTCAGGGGAAACAAAACTTTCAGGGATAGTGTGGCAATAAAGAGGGAAGGTGAGGTAAAGTTAGCACTACATTTGTTTACTACTTATTATTTTCTTGTGATTGGAATGTTTTACGTTACTATGGATTATCTTGGCGTATTGTTGGTCATTATTCTTTAATTCCCTGACATAAACAAAGAAAGATTTGTAGTTTCCTTTGGCATTTGTTGGAACCTGAACTCTGCACTCTGCTTTATATTTTTAATAGTGTTTTTTTTCTTATGTTCATTGTTGGCGTGTTTAAGTAAGGTTTTTGAGTTCATGGGCTGGTAC
>NC_056732.1:1493480354-1493535354 GCF_019279795.1 Protopterus annectens
GCTATTCATCAGCTGATAAGCTGTGCATTATAGAAGGACTTCCTTACCACAGTCGATACATGTTGTCAAATGATAAGTCACTTGTCCACATATGTTACTAAGCTTTTAGTCCATTACTCTGGTGCCAGCTATTTGTTTGGGACAGGCCTCCTTGCAGGATGGCTGAGTAATCTAGGGATTCAGTAACTGCTCCTAACTTTCAATTGTCCAGAAAGTTGGTCAGCCAGGGACCCTTAGTGTCTTGTCTTGACTTATGAGAAATAGATACCAAACAGTAGAGGTCTTAGCACAGAGCTCTGCGTGACTCCACTGATGACTGGCCTTTCAGTACAGGTAGCATCCCTTGAGTTCTTGTGTCCCACTTGCAAGCCAGTTGGCAAACCAAAGGATGATGTAGGGTTTTTATTCCTCTTTTGATGAGATTCTCCACTATGCCTGGGGGGGATTGTGTCAAAAGCTTTGGCCAGATCTAGATAGGCAGTGTGCACCATCTTACCTTCGTATATTGCTTTTAGTGACTTTTCGAAGATGTCCAAGTTAAGTAATAATGACCTGACTTTGATGAAGCCAAACTGGGATGGGTCCAGTGTTTGGAAGTTCTCGATGTCCTTATTGATTAATTCAAAAATGAGCCTTCCATGGTCTGGTTAGCCTTACGGGTTGGTAATTAGCCAGGTTGGTGGGGGACACCTCTTTCTGCTTTGGTATTACTGTAGATGTCCTCCAGTCTCTTGGCACAAAGGTTTGGAGGCCGAGGCTAAACTGTGTTGTTAGGGCGTAGATAGATCATGCTATTCAAGATGCATCCTGGGATATTGTCAGGACCCACTAATGTAGTATTTTTGGACTCAGACAGTACTTTCAGGACTTGGTCCTGCACAACAGACTGGAGTGTATCAGCTGCTGGTATTTCTTGTGAGATCAATCCTCTAATCTCCACCTGTGAAACTGGAGCTGAATTTATCAGACATCAAGATGGCTGTATCTTCAGCTTTGGTGTAGGTGGTGTCCTTCACAATCAGTTAAGCACATTACTGTGTACAACCCCTTAAGATGACGAACAAGCTAAAGAAGGTATTGCAGTTATTCTTTGCTTGGGTAGCTACTGAGTAGCTATTTTTGCCTTGGCGGTGTTAATTAAGATCCTGAATTTCTAATTTGTTTTAATGATGGTGACTCTTGGTTTGCTGGGTGTTTTATTTATTTGTTTTATTTATTTGATGGCCATACTTCTCTTCTTTTCATTGTAGAACTTATGTTGTGGTTCCAGCTGGTAAGTTGTTTTTGGGATTTGTCCTGCACTTGATCCTACAGTTTACAGCTGCAACTATGCAGTTGTTGACATGCTGGTAAAAGATAGCAGGAAGACTGATTTTTTTTATAACTTATTATTGTCCTTCCTATGTTAATAACGGGGTCCATCAGAGAGGTTTAATCCTGAATGCATACTTTATTTAGAGCAGACGGTTACTGTTTTTTATGCATCTTTTAAACTGCTGGTAAAAGTCAGAGATGAGCAAGCGGTCTTCTCAGTCTGGTCCATTTGTGGGAGATTGCTGGGAAACTTACCAAAATCTTCTACATGCTGAAGGAGGTTTACTCTTAAGTCCGAAAAGACAATTTGGTGGTGGTGGGGTGGCACAGAAGATGACTAATTTGTGGTCAAATTTAACTAGGATGAAGAGATGTGGGGTGGGGTACAAGCATTATGTCAAGACCACATTATGGAAATTAGAGCCACTAGTGTGTAGTTTTATAATTTGCTGAAATATATCGGCATTAGGAAAGTCAATGAAATGCTGAATGTATCCCATTACTGAACGTACAAATGTGGGAATCAATGATTGGGGGGTAAAGGTCCACTAGCATGGTTTGATAGTTTACCCATTCATGATGTTAAGGTTATTTCCATGATCTGCAGGGAACGCTGAACAGTATCTACAGGTAGCAATGAAGTAATAGTTGGGTTTGTTAATAGTAATCTGGATGTCTAGCAATGCCAAGTCAGGATCACAGGCAATGTGACATGAAATGATGCTGTTTCTGACAAACACCGATACTCCTCTGCAGTTATCCAATGACCTGAAGGCATGACAAGTACTAAACCCTCTTACAGCAGTGCACTTAGCATACTAAAACCATGTCTCTGTAATTACACACATATGAATGTGTCTCAGCTGCAGGAGGCTTCCACATTCTGGCATCTTTCAGTGCCACTATGATGTCAGAATTTCAGTTTGAATTTCCTTTGCTGGAATGTCCAGTAAGGGAACATTTTAAAACAAAAGGTGTAAGCCATCCTTGGTGAAAACAAAGCATTACATACTAGTATTGCTGGTCTTCTTGTTTCTATAACTATGTAAATATTTTCTCTCTTTTTTTTTTTTTTTTACTATTGTGCAAATTGTTCCTGATGACTATAATGTACAATGGTTGTAATTCCACTGCATTTGTGTGTTTATCCCATATCCCTGGGACACCACTGAAAATGTGCCTTTTTTTTCCTCAGCTGGCCTAATCCAGTTACCAAAGTAAGCAAGTAAATAACTACCACTTATTCACAGGCCGATATCAACAACTTAGCCAACTGTTAAGGCAAGAGACACGATATTTCCTGCCTATAACAAATAACATAGTCAGTTTCATCAGGTCTCTCAGCATGTTACTCTGCCTCAGGTCATTCACTCCGACATGGACCACTACTAGGTCATAGTCATATTTATCTGGTTTAAGGTACCTTAGGACCCTTGCAGATGTCAGATTTATGATTATCTGCATGACATTGGTCAGACAAGCAACAGATCAAAACATATATTGCTGAAAGCCACTTTCAATGAACAACATATGAAGCTGTTTTGCATGGGGGGCAAGCCAGTGAGGGAGACCCCTACAACCCCCAATTTATATATATGCCAACTGCACAGCTGTGCAACAGTGGGGAAAGGACAACAGTAGACATTTACTGAAAGTGGTCTGCAGTGAAAATGTATTCATGCTGTTGTCAAACAACCTTTGAAATCTTCTCACATTCTTGTGATGTCATAGATCTGAGCACTGGACAAGCAGTTTACAGTCACCTTGTTCTTGCTCATCATAGTAAGTGTGGAATTTGTATGACTTAAGAGTCACCTCATCATCATTAGCCATCACCATCTTTCCCCCCATTTTTCTACATGGGGTTGGGGTGTCGCATCAACTGTCACCATCTCTCTCAATTCAATGCTACTTCTACCTTCCTTAACAGTTATGCTTGACTGTTGCAGGTCTTCTTTCACGCAATCCATCCATCTCTTTTCTGGACACCTTCATTTCCTCTTGCTTTCTTCCTGTCTGTCCCAAATCTTCAAATTCTTTTCTGCTTATGTGCCCGAACCACTGTAACCTGTTCTCCTTGACATTTTCTGCAACTGTAGCTACTTAGGCTCCTGCTCTGACATCCTCATTTCTTCATTTTCCCAGCGTGTGCATCCTACCACCCATCTCAGGCACTTTATCTCCATCACCTGCAGCTTCCTCAACTGCTCTGTCTTCACTGACTAGGTTTTTGTACTATACAGTAGCACTAGTCACACCACTGTTTTGTACATCTTACTTTTCTGCTAGTTGACTGCAGACCCTCTTATCCTAGCTTTGACGTCATTCTGACATCCCTACTCCTCAACCACCCGTCCCAGGTACTTGAAGCTGTAAACCCGTCCCACTATTTTCCCTTCTATCTTAATTCTCAGCTTCTTCTTCTGACCCCCCATTTTCTGCTATTACAACCGTCTTAGCTGTACTTCTATCCCATATGCTTTCACGTTTGCATTTTTGCCTCCATTCTTTGCTGAATTTCTTGTGCAGAGTCTGCCTGTAATGCCACATCATCAGCATACAGCAACTTTGTTGATCTGCCCCTCCTAGCTATTTGTGAATGTAGTCCATTACCAGTATGAACAGCAGTGGGCTCAAAGCAGAAGGCTGATGCACACCCACTTTCACTTGGAACCTCTATGAGAGTCTGATTACTATTTGTACCTGTGTCATTGGGTCCCTGTACATAGCCTGCACTAATTCTACCAATGTTTCTAGGGTTTCAAACCATCACTGGACTGCTCAAATCAGCTTTTTTGGGGCCTTGCCATCTGCTGTAAGTCTAGGAATGCCCAGTCAGACTCCTTCCTCATCCATCTCTCTCGCTGTAAACATCATGTTGGCTGTGCTACATCCTGATCTGAACCCAAAATGCTCATCTCGCTTTTTACTCTATACACCTTTCTGCATTCATTTATCAATTATGCTCTCCAAAACTTTCATGCAGTGTGACAGGAGTTTGACAAGTCTATACTGCCCATGTTCCCCTTGTAAACTGGCACTAGAATGCTTAATCTCCAGTCATCTGGGATATACCTTTCTCTAAACTGCTAGGATTACCTTCAGGAGACATTTCTCCCCTAACTCACCCAACAACTTGATCATAGCTGCTATGACTCCATCTGAGTCAGCTGCTTTTCCTGATTTTACTTTCTTTAGTGCTGTTATTTCTACGGTGGGCTCCTCTTCTTTCACTGCAGACTGTGGGGCAGTACAGTTACCTGTGGGCTTTTCTTCATTCAGACGCTGCTGAAAGTACTCCTTCCATCTACCTTTGTCCTGCAGACTGATGAGCACGTTGCTACTGGCATCCCTTATGAAGGGGTTTAAGAGTTATCGTCACCTGTAACGAAAAAAATTGCGTGTGTAGAAACAGGTTTAGTGTTCCGTATGGACTTAAACCTGCTTTTCTGGTGATTTTTAGGTAAGATATGTAGAGCTACAATATATGCGAGAGGAATGGAAGTAGGTGCTGTCTTTTGTGTTGGTGACTCTTATCTTTTAGAGTGGGTTCCTTGAGGCTTTGATAAAGTTTTCTTTACATCCTCAGCATAAGCTAGAGGGCTAGTGTGTTATGACTAAAGTGGTGCTACAGCTAGTGAGCAGATGCAGGAGGTTTGCCTCCATGTTTCATAAACATTTACACCTCTCATAATGTGTACCACAATTTGGTAGAAGCTGTCAACAACTGTCAAGAACAAGGCAACTGCCAAACTGCTTTAGAATACCAAATGTGATTAGTCTAGCCACAGAAGTGGTAACAGCACACTGAAGCTATGTTCCCAGAGGACTAGGGCTGGATGTAGTATTCAAGGGTTGGAGGGAGACTAGTACAGGAGACTGAGAAAGTTCATGGGTGAAGAATTTAGAATGATACTGTGAGGTTAGATTTGATGTTAGCTAATCTGGCAGTCCTTAGTGGAAAGGTAGAATTATGTTTTGCTGTACAAAGCAGTGGTAATTTCAGTTTCAACAGGAAATTGTGCGAGTATAATTAGACACAGACAAAAATTATATATATATATATATATATATATATATATATCTAGATACAGCTAAACAGATAGATATATATTTATTAGATCCCTAATCAAAACAACCGTTGACAACAAAATAGTAAAAAAGTCAAGTCACCATGCATGCTCTGAGAGATAACCTTTGAACGTGCAAATTCAAAACAGTGTTCTTTGCGAGTGACAAGCCCACCTGAATCCCCTACACACCTGCTACGGATATATTCCAATTTTGACATCACACGATACCAGGAGAAGAGTACATTTCCCCACCCAGATATTGTAGTGATCTTGTCCTATTGCCAATTATTTTTGTCGACCAAATTGTGTTGACTTGTTGAGAAAGCAGATGTTGACTTTTCAAACAGTTGATGATATTACCGCCTTTATATACACACACACATATATATATATATATATATATATATATATATATATATATATATATATATATAGACATATATGAATACACACACACACACACATATATATATATATATATATATATATATATATATATATATATATATTATATATATATATATATATATATATATATATATATATATATATATATATATATATATATATATATATATATATATATATATATATATATATATATTATATATATATTATATATATATATATATATATATGTGTATATATTATATATATATATGTATGAGACTGTGTGCATTTTTGTTAGTGCATGACTGTCTGGGTGGATGCAGTGGGGGGTAGTAAGGGGACTAACAGTGTATGGGCGAGTCCATGAGTATGATCAAGTTGATGTGTTAGGTACAGTGAATGTCTGTGTGTGAATTTGTATGTCTGCATCTGTGCATTGGACAGAATTAGATGGGGATCCATATATATGATGCATGGGTCACCAGTGGTAATTACCACAGGAAGGTGTTGATTAGTGCTGGTGGTAACAGAATCAATTCAGACACATTTAATTTAGCCAGTAATATGATTTTCTGCAAAGTGGAAGACTATCTCTGGATCGCAGTTCACGCAACAGTGTAAATTGCCCCTTTTGGCAGCAGTAGTTTATGTTTGCATTGGGATTTCTTCATGAAAGGCAGGTATAGATAAATTGGGACTTGATGAAATGGATATCAGCACTACACATAATAATATGCATTAAAGCAAATAACAAATGGAGAAGCAATGATGCAACCCTGGTCAATACTTGAATCAGTGACCACAATATCATATGCACAGCTTCATTTTATTATTAGATTTATTACTCTTCCTATTTTTTGTTTATGAAAAAATATTTTAATGTTTTATTTCTACCGGTCTTTATAGTAATTCCTAAGGGAATTTCTGCTTGTGACTGGCTTCTACCATTGACAAATGCTTGTTTTTACTGTTTCCGAGGAAACTTTCAGTATTTCTCTCAGAAGTGCAGTGTATATGTGTGCTTAGTCATTAGGGATTGTTTTTAAACTTCTCTGAATCACTCAGGTTTCAGCCCACTACTTCCTAGAAGTGTATTCACCTGTAAATGTACCAGACATCCACTGGATCTTCCTGCATGCTGCAAATTAACATTCCAGTGAAAGAACCCCCCCCCCACCAAATTCTCAGTTATCTTTTTCACTTACTGCTACCTACCCTTTTATGCATAACCTACACAGTTGCCTACGCATTTTAGCCAGTGCATAACTATGCAAATCTATATCTGCATTCAAATACCAAGACAAGATTTACAATTATTTATTTATTTTACATTTGTTTACCGGGAGAGCCCGACTGGGCAAGTTGCCCATTTTCAGTGGAGGCCCGGGGAGAAAAGCTCCATACAGTACAAGATTAACAATACAGAGACATACATAGACAAATGTATTTAAAAAATATACAATGCAAAATATGCATAGGAAATTATCCACAGAAAAGCATCAAACAGTCCAAGATTAGCAATACAGTAACGTACATTTCTGAAAAGAGCTAAATAATTCTGCTTCACAAAAATTAAGATAACAATATTAACTCACTGTTACAAGTCAAGCAACAAGAAGAAAAATACTAAACTTACTGTATATATGGGGAAATGTCTGCTTCTGTCCACTTTTGTCTAAGTGTAAACAAGCTAGTGAAACGTTCCACAGTATCCTCGGATAAGTCCTCCACCTTCAGTAGAAAGATTGTCTCAGGTCTAGAACTGAGATCCACTAGAGCCAAACCCTGTTGATTCCAATTTCAGAAATATGTTAGAGAACATAGTTTTATCTCTGCCATAGAAGCACTTCATAATAATCCTTAATAATCCACTTATGACTTTTTAACATAACTACAAACTACAATACTTTCCTTACTGTGTATACAGTTAACCTGCAGGCTGTGTTTTCAGTTATCAAGGGTATCTCTTATTACTGATCAGCAAGTTTTTAACTGTTGTTAGCTGCTCTTTAAGAAGGCTCTTTGCAGTGGGTAGCAGCTGGTTTCCTCCTGAGAACCTTTCTGTTGGCGGTTCTTCATTGATCTAACAGAAACATCATTTTGATACAGGTGAGCTGTGAAAAGATCTTCCTTTATGAGTTTTAGATAGGGTATTACTTTGTCACTAATTTCAATTCAGTATTTTTTTTTTCGGAAAATCCTGCATTTAGGCAGGTCATTCTGTCCACAAAATTAAAGCAGTGATGTAAAATGCCAACTTTATAACAATATTCAGCTCTGCAGTCCTCCAGTTTGTTCCTTCCCTTTTGAAATGAGCACCTATCCGGAAATCATGAAATTGCGTAATTAGACACAAGCAGTAAAAGTAGTAAGGTTGTCGTGTTATTCTTACATCTGAATTAGCCTGCAAATAAGGTGCAGGACTATGGAAAACTTGAGTGCTTTTCTTCGTTTGGGGTTGCTTAGACTTAGAAAAGGAGACAAAGAAGGGGGAATCATAAAGGTTATACATAGAGAAGAAAGCCTATTTTCTCCTTTGGATACCATCAACCAGGTCCTGGACAAGCTGGCAAGAGCATCTCATCCTGAGAAATATGAAACCAAGATGTTATTCCTGAGCCACGCCATCATGTGAAGGTACATGATCACACCTGTGACTTTAGCTACTGCATAGGCACTGTCGACGTCACAACGGGAGGCATGGCATTCCACTGTAGAAACCAGATACAGTCTCACTCTCTTTGACCTTAGACTCTGTAAGGACCTTGAGCTTATCCGGGGACTGCCTAAATGAGACTGGAACTGGAACAGGTAAAAGGAGTGCTTCAGTGTGATAGAGAAGTGCAGTATTGTATCACAGCAGTCCCAAGTTTTAGATTCCTTGACAGCAAAGTGGCAGAATGCTGTGGTCTCTGTGACCTACGCCGGGTCAGAAAGTTCAAAAAGAAGTATTACTAGGATGCTTAGTTGCTCTGCCTAATAAGGTGGTAACTTGCAGATTGTACCCACATTTTTCCGGACATAAGGAGCAGAACTGTGCTGTCTCCAGGAGAGAGATATATCAGTGCTCCCTCAGAAATATTTTCCAGAAATTACACCATGTACTTCCGGGAAGAGAGAGACAAGGAGGCTGAGGACAGTTTGAGTTGTTCCTTATAAGCCTGTGGGCCACTCCAAAGGAGGAGTCATATGAAGAGGAGAAGGGTGGAGGAGTGGACTCTATCTTTGTCCACCTAAGAGATCACAGCTTCAGGCACCAGCTTCCTGCTGGAGTCTGATTGCTTAGGAGTATCACAGCTCCTCTTACCAGGATGAGTAAGCTTGTGAAAAGCTACATGTATTGACAGCTGCAAGGTGCAGGGGACTGAGAAATGGAGAACAAAAATTTGACAGCCAAGTACAGTACATGCTAGGGAGGTGGAGGTGGTGCTGTGTTAGGCCTAGTGATTGCCTCAAGCCAAACTTGCTAATGGAGTATTCCTACACCCACAATTACTAATGCTCTCGCCAAGCGTTAGACATCTTTTTGAAATCTAGACTTTAAAATGTGAGCACTGGTGTGGCATAACCTAATACCCCCTCCTTGACCTGGACAATTTCAGTTCAATCTAGCATGGGTTCCATTCTAGGTGACTGCCACTGAACATTAGAAATGGTCCAGATTTAGGCCTTCACTACTCATGAGTGAGCTCACCCCCTGGAGGGTTGAGAGGTATAGTGAACACCAAAGTTAATGTAATACAAGAAAAAAATGTTGCTTTCATCCAAATAATTTTATCTTTACTTTCTAACCCCTGAAAAATAAAAACTGTCTGAAATGCAGAAAATACCACTGAAAACTGGAATGTGTCATGATCTTCACGACTAGACTGCCATAATTCTGTCCTGTAAGCCAGGCCTGCCACTCTTCCATTATACAGACTGCAAAGGACATCATAGAACAGCAGTAAAAAGATATACAGCTTTACGCGCAAATTAAATTACTTCCAGGAGAACTGTTCAGTAGCTCTGACATTTTAGAATCTGAATATATTAAGCCAGCAACCTACCTGTGGTAAGAAAATTGGCAATTTATAATCAGCATGGTAACATCAAATAATTTAAGGATATCATACTGCTAGCACAATAAATATTTCAACAAATAATTAAATCATTCTGCTTTTAAACCAGCAAGATAAACTTCTAACAATAATAATTTCTTATCCAGTAAAGTCTATGAATGAATGTGATGCAGGCTGACAGGGTGAGCTTAGAGCCACTGTAAACATCCTATCCAGGGCTGGCCCTCTGTGTTATACACAGTGCTTGCTAGCATAGGCTCTGGCTCTTTCATAACCCTGAATAGTTTGAAACAATTATCTAAAAAATGAATGAATGTTCAAAACTAGTACAATATTTCACAACATATTTAAAACCATGCAGAATGGCATCAGACAGAAGTAATGCATCCTCCCCTAAAGCCATTAATATTCTCACAAACAAGAAGCTTAATTGAAAAAGATGGCAAACTATCTATCACACCTTCTGAAACTATGTAATTCTCTCCAGTGGTTTTATTACACTCTGCAGTCACTATGTTCAGGCATTCAGTTAACTATTAAAGAAATGTAAGCTTCAAAACTGCTGTCCACATACTGATTAGTGGAGGAAAATGAGTCTGTAGACAATTATTTCACCTGAAAAGAATGAGAATGTTTAAACACCCCATATTTCATCCATCCACAACCCCTCTTTCCCAGTCGAGGTGTCACTATAACAGTGACAATAATCTAGAGTCAAGGTTTACACTGCCGGGTGGGTAAGCCCTGCCACTACTGCTCTTCTGTACCACACATTCACACTCACACCTATGAACAGTTAGTGTCTCTATTCCACCTACTACATGTCTTTGGAATGTGGGAGTAAACCACAGCACCTGGAGGAAACTCACGTAAACACAGGGAGGACATGCAGACATCTCACAGAAAGGATTCCAGCTGAGAACTGAACCAAAGAACCACTTGCTGTGAGACAACAATATTATCCACTGCACCACTGTGCTATCATGTCAGCCATTGTTTTAGCAAGCATTTCAGTTTACTTCTAATGAGGAAGCAGAAATATATGAAAAGGATTAACTAAAATTACTTTTATCAGCAACACTTTGGGAGCAGTTCCACTGGAGGAGCAGGAATATATTGAAAAGGTTCTCAGAAATCAGTTTGGCCACAAACACAAATCATCTATATATAAATCTCTTTAGACACTGCACAAAACGTTGCAGACTCTTCCCTTCAGCTGCAAAACTTGAGACTAACTGTATTCTTCTCTTTCCTACTGCAAAACAGCAGGATAAGTTAGTTTTTCAGAAACCTTCCACATGGCAGTCAGTGCAGATCATTAAGGCTCTTAAGCTATTATCAATCTGCTTCTTGTATGCCAGGATACAGAGTTTGATTCTTTCCATCTCCATCTGCCTACTGTGTGACCCTGAGAACGAAGTGTGCCCTCAGGTCGGCACTTTAGAGACTTGTGTCTAGAGGGCTTACCCGCTTAACAAATGAATAAATAAAAAAATAAAATATTAGTTTTAGCATATTCTGCCATGGTTACAAACATTTAAAACCAGTGAAGCAAACATTTTGTTCAATAGTTACCTCTCATACTGCTGGACAAAGCATTCAAGACTGTAGCTGAAAGACTGATTTTCAAAAGAAAAGTAAACTCAGTGTGCTTGTAA
Organism: Protopterus annectens; assembly: GCF_019279795.1. Taxonomy (NCBI): domain Eukaryota; kingdom Metazoa; phylum Chordata; order Ceratodontiformes; family Protopteridae; genus Protopterus; species Protopterus annectens. The sequence continues at coordinate 1,493,491,851 of NC_056732.1, forward strand.
AGAAGGATTGCAGAAACGACCTCTGAAGCGATAAAAATAAAATCACATCTGTAACTTATTATTTTCTCACTTCCTGGGTGCTTCACTTTCCCTGCACAAGGAAGAAGCCCAGGTGAGCTTCCCAATCTGCCTGGCAATTATACATCAGACACTTTGATATGTTTGGCTGTATAAGGGAAGATTCATGTTGACAATACTAGGAACTGTCCACCATTCTAGACCCTAAGAGTATGACAACAGTACATCCATGAAGGTGTGACAACTCTGCAGTCAACAACACTTCACTGTCCATTACAGCATCTTTTTTTTCTGCAAGTATGAGGATGGAATTGTAACACTACTGTCATGAGACACAAAGTGCCTGTATTTGCACTGTCATCATCTCTGCAGCAATGAATAACAGACATTGAAGAGTGCTTTATTCTGCTTCTGTTTCAAAACTGGCAACCTCCTATGCTGAAATGAAACAGGATACTATTTAGTTTACAATGATCCCATGGACTTTAACCACAGGAAGACTTGTGTAATGGCTGATACTAGGGAATCTATCAAAAGGACCACCAGAAGCCATTCATCCAGGTAAGGGAACAAAGAAGGTTTCTTCCCTTGCAAAGACCCCCCCTAAAATGCCTTGTGCCTCTGTAAGCTCTTTAGGCAAAAGAGCAGAGATCAGCTGGTAACACTTTGTACTGAAGGTGAAGCAAACTAAATGTGCCTCTTGTGTACTTTGTACTGAAGGTGAAACAAACTAAATATGCCTCTTGTGTGAACCCAACACCAATGTGCAAAAAGACACCAATCATACCCAGAGACATTGTCCATGCATGAAGGGTCTCCATCTGAAACTTGGTATACTGGTTATGGTCTATGAAGCTACAGCTGTCCAGGATGAAACAGAAGGTTCCATCTCCTTTGAAGCAGGAAACAAACAGGAAGAAACCCTCTGCTCAATTTTGGAGAAGTAACAGGATCTATAGCACCTTGCAGAAGGTCTGCTTCTGTTCTACAAGCTCTCCAGAGATCTGTTCCTTGAAAACAGCTTCTTTTGAAGGAGGACTTAATGGCTCGAAGATGAGGCTAGCAATACCACATAAGACACTATGTGTCACTATCAGTCAGTCAGCTCTGTCTTGCTGTTGAAGTCTGTATAATGGGCTGCAGCTCTAGGACAACAGCTCAAACCAGAAATTTACTGCCTGGGAGAGTGTGAAGGTGCTGCTTGGACATAAAAGTCAAAGATGGACAGAATTCAGTAAAATCTTTAGCTACTGGTTATGAAAGGACCACATAAGCTATCAGAATTCTTCTATCCGACAATCATCTATTAAAATTCACTTACTTTGCATTTCATTGTGCAGTGTATAATTATTTGTATTGTTCATTTTACAAAGTATATTACTTCATTTTTATTTATTGTAAATAATGATTTTTTTAAGGGCATGTGGCTGGTGGCTTTACTTATTAGTTTAAGGGTATATGCATAGACCTGGTGACATCCTAGCTGTTGGCATTTGCCTTTCAAAGTGCAACAGCTTAATACTGCAACCGTGCAATTCTTTAATTGTTGGCTTATTTTAGTGACAAACAGCAAGTGTATTCTTGGTGTGGTAGACTGGCATGGCTGATGACAATGTGCTGACATGAAAAAGGGAATAAAGAGCCGGTATTGGATCTCTTTAACCCCCTCCTGAGAAACAATGGACATGTTATAGTTACTAAGTATTAGGCCGGAAGCAAGAAAGGTGTGATCCTGCAAAGTCTGTGATTGCAACTCTGCTCTGCATCTAGTCAGTGTAAAGCTTATCTGAGTGTGTGAGGTATGGTCTTTAAGACCATCCATCCTTGTATATTATTTTGTGGCTGCAATTATGAAACAAAAGCTCCTGTCCATCACATATAAATTAGTGACACTGACTGGGATTATATGCCTACTAATCACATATAATTGCTTCAAGTGTAAAATTAAAGGCTGTGCCATGGCATACAATTGTTTTGCAGGGGTGTGGCCATGCTATAGCCTTCAAAACAGTCCCACCACTACTGCAGCCACAAGGTAAATATAAAGCAGTATAGTCTGCAAAAAATATATTATGTACTTACCATAACGTTCCATCTGAGTTGTTCCTTTTCATTTTTATTCAACCTGAGGGACTCTGATCCAGAATGGATCTGACTTGGCTGCATACGCTAGCTTTGGAGCCACAGTCCAAGCTCCACCCATACCCATAATGCCCATCTCCCTCCTTCTCTCAGATCGAGTTTGTTGCAGAAAGTACAGTTGTGTACACTTACCATAAATGTAGATGTTCAAGTGCATTCACTGTTGCAGTCAATACATTTGGGTTATCTGCTTGCAGGTAGCCCTCAGTCTGCCCGATTATCAAAGTCTTGGGTCCTGCTTCGGTTGCCATCTCATCTTCCATGACGTCAGGTAGTCAGGGGTATAAAGCATGCAGCCGACGCCATTACATCAGTTTTTCTTGCCCCAGATGTCAGGTGCTCCCATAATGGGAAGCAATTAAATATAATGTTACACCTCCAACAAAAAGCAAATACACCAGAAAGTTAAGTATAGTGAACAAGAAGAGAGGTATAGCTAACAGAAGTCAGGGGGCTTGAGGGAGGGTAACCAAGACTGCAACAGTGAATGCACTTGAGCATCTACATTTATGGCACTGTTGCAGTCAATACATTTGGGTAGATTCCCAAAGCTAAGGAAGGGAGGAGGCAGTTATTGAGCTTTAGGACTAGCTATTAGACTGCAGTGGCAAAGCCAGCTCTGGATTTGGAAAAAATTGGCAAGTGGTAATGCTTGGTGAAGTTTTGTACAGAACTCCAGGTAGCAGCTTCTAGGATGTCCCTGGTAGGAACACCTCTGAGAAAGGCTGTAGAAGTAGATGCAGCCCTGGTGGAATGGAGTCTTATCCCCTGTGGGGTAGGTTTTCCATGGTGCTTATAGCAGAGAAGAATGCAATGGCCTATCCACTTAGAAATGTTTTGCTTTGAAATCGCCTTCCCCTCTGCCCCTACAGCAAAGGCAACTAGCAGCTGTTCAGATTTCCTGAGAGGCTTGGTCCTGTCCAAGTAAAATCTAAGTTGTCTGTGCACATCCAAAGAGTGCAGTATTCGTTCCCCTTTGTTCTGTGGATTAGAAAAGAAGGTTGGAAAACGAATGGACTGATTAAGGGCCACACTGGATACCACTTGGGCATAAAGGAAGGATTGGTCCTGAGGGATACCCTGTCCGCATGAAAGATGATGAAAGGCTCCACTGCCATGAGGGCCTGTAATTCAGACACACTTTTTGCTGAGGTGATGGCTAGAAGGAAGGCTATTTTTCAAGAAAGGAATTTCAGCTCCGCAGTTGCAGCTGGCTCAAAAGGAGGTAGAGTGAGCTTTTCCAATACAAAGTTAAGGTCCCAGACAGGAGTAGGAGCTCTCCTGGGTGGTCTTAAATTTTTGGCCCCTCTGAGAAATGTTTTCAGTAGAGTTGAGAAAAGAGGGGTGGCTTAGTATTATAATGTGCTGAAATGGCTGAGGCATGAATTTTTATGGGAGAGAAGGAAAGGCCCTTGTGAAGCATTACTGCAACTTGTGTGCAATAAACTACTGATACTGGATCCATTGTCGTTGTTTTTGGATTATTTGCTTCTCTAATAGTGGTTCTACATTGGCCCTTGTGAAGCATCTCTGTTAAGTACTGAAGAATATGCAGTAAACTGGGCACTGTTGTGCCCATCCCCTGAGTCTGGCTCCAGGAACAGAATCTTTTCCACTTTTCAGCATAGGATTTTCTAGTAATAGGCCTCCTTGCCTCCAGGATGACATCTAGCACTTGTTTGGTGAGGGGATAGTATAGGAGAACTCAGGTAATTAGCCAGGCTGCCAGGTTCAGGGTTTGAAGCTGGGGGTACAGAATCTGGCCCTCCTGCACAGAGGTCTTTGGCCTTGGTGCCATGGTTCCAGTAGTGAGTGACACTGAGCAAGAGGGGAGGGGAAGAGGTCTTTGGCAGGTGCCATGGTTCCAGTAGTGACATACTGAGCAAGAGGGGGTGCCAGTGTTGGCGTGGCCAGTCTGGTGCAATGAGTATTGTCCTTGGTTTGTCCTGTTTGATCTTTAGTAAAACTTTCCAGAGGAGAGGCAGAGGGGGAAAGGCATAAACTGAGAGACTTTTCCAGGTAAAGGACAGGGCATCCACTTTCCAAGCTTGACTGTGGGGAGTCCTTGTGCAGAATTTGTCCAACTGGTAGATCTGAGGGGAGGCAAACAGGTCTATCTCTGCCCCCCCATTTGTTTCTCAGAATACTGAATATCTTCGGCTCCAGTTTCCACTTGTGTGGGTCCATCAGATTTCTGCTTAGGTCGTCTGCCAGTGTATTTAGCTTGCCTGGCAGGAATTGAGCTTGTATGTGTACTTGGTAGCTCAAGGCTGTATTCCACAGAGCCATGGCTAGTCTGCAGAGGGGGTATGAGTGGGTTCCTCCCTGCTTGTTTATGTACCACATAACAGTGGTGTTGTCCGCCTTTACCAATAATTGTCCTGGAAGAATGTGGTCCTCGAAGGCTGTCAGAGCAATCTGTACAGCTAACATTTCTTTTTGACTGATATGCAGGTGCATTTGACTCTGGTTCCATTTGTCCTGAATGCACTGCCCTGCCAAGTCAGCCCCCCACACATAGTCTGATGCTTCTGTTAAGGGTTTGGGTGGCAGGGGTTAGAGTGAATGGCAGTCCCTTGTTGTAGTGGCAGGCCTCTGCCCACCAAAGGAACTGTCTTTATACAAGGAATGATGGGAATCATTGATTCCAGGTCTTGAGAATGTTGACACCATAGGCTTTTTAGATACCATTGTAGTTTCCTCATATGCAGTCTTGCATATGGAATTAGTAGAATACAAGAGGCCATGAACTGCAGGGCTTGCAGTATTTTCCTTGCAGATAGCTGGGTTTTTGTGGCTAGTAGTTTGAAGAAGGCTGTCAAATAAACTTGTTTCCCTGGCGTGAGGTTGGCCATCTGGGAAGTTGTATTCAAGCTTGCTTTCAGCAATACAATTTGTTGGCAGGGTACTAGGTGAGATTTCTTTTAATTTATGGTGTGCCCCAGTGAAGTTAGCAGTTTCTTTACAAATGCCAGATGATTTAATAGTATGTCCTGGCTTTCTGCCTGAATTAGACAATCGTCCAGGTATGGGTATATTTAAATATTTCTTTGCCTGCAGAATGCAATGACTGGAGCTTGGCACTTTGTGAATACCTTGGGCACAGCAGATAAGCCAAAGGGGAGTGCAGAGAACATATAGTGCATGTATCCTGCACTGAAGCATAGGCATTTTCTGCAAGATTCCCTTATTAGGATATGCAGGTAAGCTTCCTTTAAATCCAATGTTGCCAACAAGGCATTTTTGCCTAGCATGGGAAGCAGCTGATGAAGAGTTGGCATTCTGAATTTTGGGATTACCAAAAAGGTGTTTAGGATAGACAAATCCAGGATAGGACGGCAGGTATTGTATTTTCTGGGTAACAGAAAAAGTCTTGAATAAAAACCTTATCCCCAATCCTCTTCTGGGACAGGTTGAATAACAGTGATACTTAGAAGATTGAAACCCTGCTGTTGAACCCCTGCCCACTGATTTGGGGGTAGGTCTGGCCAACCGTTTGGGGTTGGTAAGGAGTGGAAGTGGAATCTGTATCCTTGGGAAACTATATTTAGAACCCATTTGTCTTGGGTAATGAGTTTCCAGTTTTTTTCATGCAGGGTGATCTTTCCCCCTAAAGGAACAGTCAGTTGAGCAGGGTTTGGAAGGTTTAAGGTTAAGTCATTGTGACAGTTTACTATAGGGGGGTGTCTTACCACTTCCAGCTTTGGAAGAGGGAGCCCCCCAATGCTTAGTCCTGTGAGTACCTTGAGACTGAAGCCTGGGTGGTCTGCTGGTCCTGGATTTGGACTGAGAAGGCCTGGAAGAGACAGGAAAGGACCAATTCTTAGAAGGCCAGTGCCTACTAAATCTGGGAGGCTGTACTTGCAGGAAATCTTTAACAGTTTGCATATATTTGGCTTTTTCCTCCATCCTCCATCTTTTTAAGTACTTCTTCTGCTTTGTTGCCAAATAGGCGGTCTTGGTTTAAGGGAGCATCCAGTAATTTAGCTTTAACATGATCTGGTAAAGTTTGTTCCTTAAGCCAAGCATGCCTTCTAAGTACACACCCAGTGACAGCAGCCCTGCAAGATGCCTACAAGGAATCAAAACCACATTGCAAAGTATGTTTACCAACTTGTTCAGCAGAATGCATTAAATCCTGTAATTCTTTATTTTCAGCACAGTCAGGAATCAACATAATTTTCTGTTTAAGTAATCCAATAATATGCTGCTGATACTTTGAAACTGGCAGTTTAAGGCCCTAATGGCCAAAGTAGCAGAAGTGTATACCTTCTTACCCAATCTGTCCAGGGCCCTGGAATCTCTATCAGAGGGGGTAGGGTTTTTGGCAGTAGTAACCTTAATGTCTTTGGGTCCATGTGACATGGTCTCAGGATTCACAGTAGGATTCTTAAAGAGGAACTTGTGAGAGTCAGGTACTCTGTAATACCAGTCATGTTTCCTGAGAGCCGAAGGTAAAGTGCTGGAGCCAGGCTAGATTCCATGAAGGCATCATATACAATGTCCAGTACAGGAGGGATAGCTAAAGGCATGTGTTGAGGTAGGAGTAAGAATTCCCTAAGCCTCTTTTTGGAGTCAGAGTAATCCTGGCTTTCCCAGTGGAAATGCTCCCTAAGAGTATACAAAGTTTCACCAAAAAAGAAATCTTCTGGAGGGGAAGCAGAGGGAATGCAGTCCTCTGCATCAGAGTCCTCATAGGTAGATAACGGCAAATCCTGGTCATCAGAAGAAACAGAAATTTCAGAATCCTGATCCGAAGAATCAGAAGGAAAATCAGTTTTAGGTCTCTTAAAAGGAGAAGGGTGGCTTCCCCTGATTAGATTAATAAGGTCTTCAGCCATTCTTATCATTTGTTTTTTAGGCATAGGGGCCTGAACATGCAGTCTGGGCATCGGTTTTCTAGGCATGGATCGAGTTTTAAGCCTTGAAGAAGAAGATGGCGTTGGTTTGATATGCAAGTCAGTAGGCCTGAATACACCCTCAGAAGCCGGTGCCTGAACAGTGGCTCTTTACCCATCAAAGTTAGAGACATCCGCAGGTTCCATAGTTGAAGAAGCATCCTGCAGCATACCGGACTCTGAATGGGTCTCAGTAGAGGCCTGCAAATCTGAAGTAGCGGGTATCAGGGGCTGCAAAAGCAACTGAGTACCGGCGAACTGGTAACTAGCTTAATGGAAGCATCGTCGGCAGCTTTGGACCTATGCGGTCTGTCCCTGTCTTTATCTTTACGTTTTTTCGGAATGTTGATAGTCGGGTGGCTTAGCAAAGCCATTTCAGGATAACTGAACCGAGTACCAAAATAGTTAGATGCGAAAATGAACAGATGGCGAATAGTTCAAGGGTTGAATAAGGCACAAAACTGACAGAGAGGGATGTCGTGGTCTGGGCCTAAGCAAGTAATGCAGTACGAATTAAAATCTTTATGAGGTATTTGCTTTCCACAAGAAATACAATTGTTAACTTTTACTGACATCGGTTTAGAGCAAGAAAAAGGATGCCCAACGGGGTACTTAGCTTTTTCAAAGACTTAGGATCTGAAACTCAAAAACGAAAATTTCAGGAGTCGGATGACCGGCACTTGCGAACTGCTTCGGGCACCGCACGGCAAGAAAGACTGATGTAATGGCGTCGGCTGCATGCTTTATACCCGACTACCTGACGTCATGGAAGATGAGACATCAACTGACGCAGGACCCAAGACTTTGATAATCAGGCCAACTGAGGGCGACCTGCAAGCAGACAAATCAAAAGTAATGACTGCAACAGTGAAACAAGAAGAACATCAGCAGCATTCCAACATAGACAATCATGCCAATAAACCTAGCACAACCGACAAAAAGGCTTATATGGGAGCAATGCCTCTTCCATCTGGTCTACTACACAGCTCACACAAGGCAGGGGGAAGGAGGGAGGGATGGTTGAAGACAAATGAAAAGCAACTCAGATGGAACATTATGGTAAGTACATAACTTATTTATCTGAAGTTGTTTTCATTTGATCTTCAACCTGAGGGACAGAGTCCCCAGCTACCAATAAGCCATGGGAGGCTTTCATGGAAGGATGTTCCGGAGCACGGCTGAGCCAAAGGATGCCCTGCCCCTGGAAAGAAGATCCAATTTGTAATGGGAATTAAATATTTCCGATGACACCCAGGTGCCTGCAGAGCAGTTATCATTTAAAGAAACCCTGGACCAAAAGGCAGCAGAAGTAGCAACAGATTTGGTGGAATGTGCCTGGACATGCCCTGGTGGAGATGGCCCTTTGACTCGATAGGCCAAATAAATGCATTTAGAAACTTGTATTCTGAAACTTTAGCTCAACAGGCCAAAGAAATGCATTCAGAAATCCATCGAGCAATAGTAACCTTAGAAACAAGCTTTCCAAAGAAAGGTTTAGAAAAGGAAACAAAAAGTTGATCGGACTTGGGAAAGGATTTTGTTCTACGCAAACAGAAATGCAGCTGCCTGTGTACATCAAGCAAGTGCAGCTTGTACTTTCCCTTATTTTGGAAATTTGGAAAGAAAACTGGAAAATTGATGATCTGGTTAATATTAGATTCTGATGCCACCTTCGGTAGGAAAAATGGATTGGCCCGAAAAGACATGCTATCTTTATGAGAGACCAGGTAAAGGGGCTTGACAGATAAGGCTTGAATCTCAGAAACTCTTGGCAGAGGTAATTGCTACCAAAAAAGCAGTCTTGCATGACAGAAACTACAAATCAACCACGGCCACTGGTTCAAAAGGAGGAGAAACCAAGGCCTGCAGCACAAAATAAGATCCCAAGGGGGCATAGGGTCCTTAACTGGAGGCCTAAGAAGAAAGGTGACTTTCAAAAATGTCTTACAAAGTTTAGAAGAAGCCAAAGAAGCCAAATTTTCGCCTAAGTGAAAGTTAGAAATCACTGATAATTGTACTGTAAATGTAGAGAAACTAGCTCCATGATTAAAAATGCCTGACAAAAATTCCAAAATGGCCAAGACTGGCACAGTGAAAGGAGCAAGGTCATGCTGAGAGGCTCAGACTGAAAAACACTTCCATATACTTGAATAGACCTTCCTGATAGACGATTTGTGAGCCACTACCAAGATCTTCTTAACAGGCGAAGATAGCCCAGGAGACTTCGCTATCACGGGAATTGGAGAAGCCAAGCCGTGAGCTTCAGGCTGAATAAGCCTGGGCGAGGAATCCCAGAGGGATGTGTAATCAGATCCAGAACCGGATCTAGCGTCCAAGGAGGACCCATTACATGAGACCAAAGAGTGGGGAACCAAACGTCGCGAGGCCAGAAAGGGGTGATGAGGATCTTTGAGCTCCTCAGCCGTCGAGCTTTCTAAATGAACTTGGGAATTAGAGGGAGTGGAGGATACACATACAGTAGACTGAAAGGCCAAGCATGAACGAGAGCATTTCTGGGAGACTCCTCTGGAGGGGGGTGCAGAGCAAAATACTCTATGCACTTCACGTTGGAAGGAGAGGCGAAGAGATCGTAGCAAGGCCGACCCCACTTTAGAAAGATCTTTTCCACTACTGAAGGATTCAGTGACCACTTGTGAGGCATTAGAATAGAACAGCCTGCCCACCAGAATGATGAATTTCCCCGGAATGTGCATTGTCACCAGAAAACGCCCAGTGGAGATCGCCCACTCTCACAATCTCACAGCCTCGCGGCAAAAGGGATAAGATCTGGTTTCCCAATGTTTGCTGATGTACCAGACTACTGACACATTTTTCAGCTGTATAGCAGTAGTCCCCAGCAGTTGGGTGGGCGTTCGAAAGACGTGCGTAAATGGGCGTGCCTTCATTGAAGGTTGAATGTCGAGCTGGCACCTCGGCCTTTGTGAAAATCTACTGCCAATCATTAGTGGACCGGAGTTCCGCTGTGGCGACCCCTAACCGGGAAGAGCCGAAAGACAAACAACAACAACAACATAGCAGTAGTCCCCAGAGGAAGTAAGGCATGGAGAGCTTGCAACGCCAAAAGCACCACTCTCATCTCCAGGACATTTATATGCAGATTGGTCTTCAGAGAGGACCACATGCCTTGGACAGTCCTTCCCATGCAATGCCACCCCCCCCACCCGAGCAGGGAGGCATCCATGGTCACAATGATCGTGGGGGAAGGGGAGAACAAACTGCTGACCCTGAAGGAGGTCTGAGGATTGGAGCCACCAAAGAAGGGAGTCCCTGCAAACATGAGATAACAGGGTGTGACAAGGGAAGAGCCAGTAAAGACCATTGAACAGCTAAGGTCCATTGCAGAACCCTCATATGGTGAAATGCAGTTGAGGCAGGAGTGATTGTGGCCGCCATGGACCCCAACGCCTGAAGAATTGAGCCTGCTGGGGGAAGGTTGGCTTGGAGAATGTAATGCACATGATAGTGGAGTGATAGTCTGTCCAGAGGTAAAAAAAAAAAACCTGCCCCGAGTACTGTCTAGCCAAGCACCTATGAAATCCAGTACTTGCACTGGTGACAGCCGAGACTTGTTGAGGTTTATGGTAATACCCAGGTATTGAGCAGTTTGAAGGATATGCATGTTTTGCCATAAATGTGCAACTCTGATTCTACAGATTATTGTAATGCAATTGCGAATGTTTTAAACTTATGCCTGAGGCTTACAGGAAAAAATATCAAGCAAAAGGGAAATACAAAGACAGTGTTAATGTTACCCGCTCCATCTCCTCAGTTTATTTTCTTTTGTAATTTAAGCAGCTTTATAGTCAGAGGATCAGGGGGGGCCTTAGACTTAATTTCATGATGAATGAAAAGGTGAATACATTTCTCAAAAGACGTCTTTTCTATGGTATATGCTGAAATTCTGAACTAACCTTAGAGGGCTAAAGGGGTTAGGATACAAAAACCTAGCACAAGCCAAACAGCAGCAAGAACAGTCATACCCTTTAAGTATACAGATGAACAAAAGGTAATGGTACTTATTCTTGTTTGACAAAATAAGTTGCAGGCAGAATGTGAGGGTCCTTTCACTATTGTTTGGAAGGTTACTGATGTTAATTATGGGTCAAGAGTTGCAATGCTGAAGGAGGACAAACAGCTCTACAATGTCAATATTATAAGACTCCACCATGACAGACAGACATTAGTACTTAACATATGCAGTTAGTTACAAGAGGAATTTATGGAAGTTCCAGTGATATATTTCTTCACTGATGATCACTGATGATCAAAATAAATGTCCTAGAGGATAAGATAGGACTGTCAAAGCAACTAGCCCCTATGCAGGTTCAGAAAATCCAAGCAGTGATATGAGAGTTTGAGGACATGTTCACTGGTAAGCCAGGATGTACCCAACTAACAGAGCACCATGTAGGCATAGAGATCCAATGTCCAGCCATCATGGAAAAGTTAGCTAGCTATCAACACTCAAAAATAGAAGGGGATGGAAAGCTGAAATAGGAAAAGGATTGATCCTACCATGTTACCAAAAATGAAAATGGTCTCTCTAGACAAGGAATTAGATAGCCTCACTTAAAATGCATCTGTAGCCCTCCAAGCTTGGTGGTATCCCCCCCCTAAAAAAAGCATAAAAAACAGGAAAAAAGTGAGGTTGAGTTGGATTATGCATTTGGTCATTCATAAGAAGGGTAACACGCTGTATAAATATTACAATTGTTTTCCAGTGAATCCTGTAAAATGTGCTGGACATAAAAACGTGAACTACATAGAACATGAAATTATTTTCAGTGGAGATGCAGCAGAGCTGTTAAAATGTGAAACTAAATTTAATTCTCAAATGTGCACAGATATCTAGTGCTTAAAGCTTAGTGCTGCTTGAAATGTTATACCAGATCAAAGTTTGCATTACCTTATTTGGACTTTACCTCCTTTAAATCATAAGAACTGTGGAAAGAGTACATTTTACATTCAAGTTAAATCTAAAAAGGAAATATAGGACCTGGGACTCTTTAAACCACAGAAAGCACATGCCAGTCAGTGAGGTCTGTCTTGCTTTTGATGTATGCACAATAGACTGCAGTTCTGACACAAATTGAAGCCTGGAATTCCTTGCCTGTGAAACTTTGTGACTGATGTTTGGACTTACAGATCAGAGGTAGATAGAATGCAGTAAAATCTTAAGCTAATGGTAGTGACAGAAAAGGATAAGAATTATATATGTCGTCTGTCTGCTGACTATATTTAGTTTGTATTTCATTGTCCAAGTGTACAGCAGCTTGCATATTTAATTAAAAAAAGTGTATTTCTTTTTTTTTATTTCAAGTAAAGAGTTTGCTGATTTTAATTTCAAAAACTGGTGGTTATTCATTTTTTTATTAGTGTAACAGTTAATGAGCAGACTTCAGATGTCATGGAGATACTTCAGATGTTGGCATCTGACTTAAGACAGACTAAGTAATTGCTTACATGCAAGCATTCAGCAGTAAATTTATTTTTGTGCTTGATTGGTCTGACTGGTATCGGAATGTAAAAGTGAAGTCATGGAGGGAGGTGTTGGTAAAATAAATAAATTACCAACTCTGTCTGGAAAAGTGTGTGTGTGTGTGTGTGTGTGTGTGTGTGTGTGTGTGTGTGTGTGTGTGTGTGTGTGTGTATGTCTACACATGCATGCACAGAAAATGATAATAAAAATCTTGGACAAGTTTCAGAGAGACAGGTGAGATTCTGGGAACCAATGAGAGTAACTCTGCTCTGAATCTTGTCGGTGTAAAGCTCTTATTATTTCAGGCAACACTGGGTATTTACCATATGCTCTTAAGGCCAACAACTCCTTGCATATTATTTGGTAACAGCAGAACATATCACAGATAGGGTTACCACCTGTCCCACTTTGCGAGGGACAGTCCCTCTTTGGGCAGTTGTGTCCTGACAAAAAATATTAAAAATGGCAAATGTCCTGAGATTGTAGGACATAATTATGTCCCATATGTTATGTAATAGTTGCATAAAATAATTATTTCTGTATCTAAAATACCTAAATGTTACAAGAAACAGAATAAGCAACTAAACCGCTACAAGAATAAGCTTTTATTTAGGCAAAAAAGTAAAGTCTATCCTTTGTACTGACCGTGGGTATGTGTCGGCCTGTAAAATCTGATGTGTGTTCCGAAAATGTCCCACTTTGGCCATTTGAAAAGGTGGCAACCCACAGACCCTTGCTGATTACCTATACGATGCTGACATATGCTCGCTGTTTATACATATGACTGGTGCCAATAATGACAATTTAAAGATTACAGTGACATTTGTAAAGTAGTTCTTGTTTCAAAGCTTGATCCAAAAGGGAGGGCTGAAACTTGGGTAGGTGAGATAGGTATATTAAGTGCCCTCTGGCTGAAGATGGCAGAAAGGAAACGTGTCCAACCTGTTTAAAGCTGTGGACTCCTGGTGACAAGATGAAGAGGTACAAATGTCTCAGCATCTTATGTTGGACTAAGAAGTTTTCAAAATAATGGACCCTAGCAGGCTTAGTAAGGATGGGAGGGAGGTCAGAATGCACCACTCCCAGGCCTCATGTAATCTACAGGCAGTGAAGACTAAGTGGAACTGAACATCTTCTAGTCAAGTATGACCCTTGTCCCAAGAAAATTAACAGACTGCAAACATTGCTGACTTACCTCTAGAAAGCAATGGCCAAACCAGGCTTCCAAATAAAAGCTTAGTCGAAACTCTGATTCTCCCATCTGTCCCATGGAAATTCTTCTTCACCATGTATGAATTTGGAAACACAGCCATACAAACGCAAAGATGATGCAAAAGTAGGATTTGTTTTTATTAGCAATAACAATGGCAGAGATCTGAACTTTCACAGTAACAAAATAAGAGGAACTGGCAGGCATAATGGATGAGCAGGCTTTGCACAGTGGATCTATGATATATAATTGTGTTATCAGAGATGCACATCCGTCTACAAGCTCTGGGATTTTAGAAAAAACTATGCCAAATACTGACTGATAGAGGGAATAAAGCTAACCACTAAAACCATCAAGGAGGATCCTTAAATTTAGATCCACTGAGTTTAAATGGAGGTGAAACGAGCTTGTTTATCATGAAGTTCAAATACCCCTGAAGAAAAGAGGATGTTTAAAGGGGAGCAGAAATGCAGCATTTCTTCAAAGAGTTCCTTGACCAGCTAGTGCTACACTATAATCTTAGTTTCTACAAGTGTCAAGATTTACAAAAATCGCTAACACATGCATCTAGCAGTCGAGTAAGTAAGGCCCAAATCTTACAGATGTAAGAAATATATCAGAACAACCTGTAGACTGAGACTAGGTTGAAATGTCTATCTCACAAAAGGCAAAAATGTTCACCAGCAGCCTCACTTGCCTACGGCATCCCTAACAGAAGGCCTGGATGGATTAAAGGAGAAATATCAGAAGGTAGGACCTGGGTCCTGATTACACCTGTGACATACCCCTGAAGTGGTTGCTAGGATATCTTTCACTGTCTCCTAACATACAGAATAGGTAAAACTCGATCCTTCTCTAACTGATGGAAGTACATGGCATGCAAGGCCATCTTGGGACAGACAAACCTCCATGAAGATGTTAACTGTGCCTGAACTCTGCTTCCTTTGCCTTTCCCAAGTTCTCTGATGTCTGCCAGTAGTTTTCAATGCGTCCATATGATAAGCAATTAGCTAGACACTCAACTATACCTAGCTTGTGAGATACAATATAAGCCTGTAAAAAGAAGTTATGTTCTTACCATAGCGTTCCATCTGTGTTGTTGATCTTCATTCATTCATGACGGATGGATTTCAGTTCCATCCTCAGAACTGACTCTGCCATTATAACAAGCTCGCGCTAGCCAAAAAACTCTCGAGCTAAGTATACCCATAGTGCCCCTCTCCTCATCTCTTCAGATTGAGTTTGCCCGTAAGAAAGGAAAGTGGAGGACTTGTTTGTGCAAATGCCCTGTCATGAAGTTAGGACTCCAGAAGTCTTTTGGAGGGGGTAGGAGGGTGGGATGTCATGAATGAAGATCAACAACACAGATGGAATGTTATGGTAAGAACATAACTTCTTTATCTGATGTTGTTGATCTTCATTCATTCATGACAGATGGGACAGAGTCCCTATCTACTTTATTTCCTGGGACGCCCTATGGAAGGATATTCCTGAACATCACTGAGCCAAAGGATGCTCTCCCCCTGGACAGCAAGTCCAATTTGTAATGAGTGATAAAGGTATGAGGAGTAGCCCATGTGGCTGCTGCACAAATGTCATTCATGGAAGCTCTGGAATGAAAAGCGACTCAAGTAGCAACTGATCTGGTCGAAAGCACCTTGATTTTAGCTGTTAGATGCATTTGGTTTTGATGAGAGGCAAAGGAAATACAGTCTCTCAGCCATTTTACCAAGGTTACTTTGGTAACAGGTTTTCCCAATTTGGGTCCTGAAATGGACAAGAATAATTGGTCAGATTTTCTTAGTGATTTAGTCCTATCCAAGTAGAAGCATAATTGTCTATGCACATCCAATAGGTACAAACAGTTTTCTCCTTTATTAGAAAATTTTGGGAAGAAAACGGGCAGGTCAGTGGACTGACGGATAGTCAATTCGGAGAAAACGTTTAGTAGAAAAGATGGGTTAGTTCAAAGTGATACTCTCGCTTTGTGGAAAAGTATGTAAGGGTGTTTTACACACAAGGCTTGTAATTCTGATATTCTTCTTGCTGAGGTAATTGTTACCAAGAATAAAGTTTTCCAGACAAAAATTTCATATCAAAAGGAGGGTGAATCAAAGTTTGTAGGACCAGCATCAAATTCCAGGGTTCAATTGGCTCTTTGAAAAGCGGTTTAATATGTGTGACTCCCTTCAAGAAGGTTTTACAGAGGCGGTGAGATTTTAAAGAGGAATCTTGAAAACCATTGTGAAAGCTTGAGATAGCTGCTAAGTGGACACGTATAGCATAAGCTGAAGCCCCTGAATGTAGATTTGGTAAATACTCCAAAACCGAACTAATCGAAGCTGAGAAGGGGTCCAGACCTTTTTCATGAGCTCAAAACATGAATCGGTTCCATTTTCTAAGATAAATTTTCCTGGTGGATGGTTTATGGGAAACCAGAAGAATCTTTCATACAGGGGAAATTACTGGAAGTGGAGGAACCAAGCTGTCAACTTGACGCTTGACACTTTTTAGAATTTCTATGTACCCATTGATAGCAGTGGGGGGTAGTTTCAGCTCATCACTGACATCCTGTCTTGCCTTATATAAGTGGTACATTTTGAGTTATCTCTGCTTAATATCAGAGCTTTGGCCGGCTAACATCTACCTGAAATCAGTTGGACGTATAAGTACACTTTTATCTGCTCTTTTGCATATAGTATTGCATTTAATTTATTTATTTGTGTTTTTCACTGAATATTAACTCAACTGAAGTTGTGGCGGTCTCTCTACAGTCAGTTCCCCACCCATCCTCCCTGTTCTTGTTTTGGTATTAATGTTGGTGGCTTTGAAATTGCCTGCCCCTCTTGTAGATTTGTATTTGGATACTCCTTCTGGGCCCATTTCATTTGCTCACTCAACTGACTGCAGTGAGATCATATTCTGATTTCAGGCACTCCTACTGTGTACAAAGAGAGCATATGGGAAGGACAACCCCTGTAACCTCTTAATCCTGCTCTGCCCCCCCCCAAAAAAAATATACATATATATATATATATATATATATATATATATATATATATATATATATATATATATATATATATATATCTTATTCATCTGCTCTTACTGTAACTGTCTTAGTTGCTCTTCTGCGTGCTATCTGTTCAGTCGCTCTTACTCTGCACTTATTACTGCTCGCAAGTAGCCATCTAATTTACTGCCTTCTGCACTTGTTTTTTAGTCATTTGTTAATTTAATTGCACTTATCTGAACTGTATTTATTTATTTTATTTTATTTATTCCAGTTTGATGACCGGGGTGGTCCACTGGGCTCAGGGAGCCTGTTTTCAGTGGAGGCCCGGGGAGAAAAGCTCTTCAATACATGGTTTAGTTACAAGAATTATTACAAAGAATAATTGCTTTGCAAACTTTAAAACAGGTAGAATTCAGAAGAAGAAAACAGTTACAATTTCATTTAGGCAAGAAAGGCAGGCACACAGCATCAGGGCTACATATTACATTATTATAATTTATAATATCCACATTTGAGTGTAAGGTTAGTTTGATGTGAAAGTTAGCCTGAAGTATAAGTGGAGGAGAGCATATGTGGACTGGGAGAAAGAGTACAGTTGCATTTCCTGTTTGAATAAAGATAGGAATGTAGTTGAGTTTTAAAGTTTTCAAAGTTGTCACAGGTCCTTAGAGAAGAAGGGAAAGAATTCAATTTTTTAGCTAAGGAGAAGGATTGCAGAAGCTGACCAGCAGGACGATTGGGTTTGTGGACAGAGATTAGGTTTTGGTGGGTAGATCTAAGGGTTCTGTGGGGTGTAAAAGGTAATAGAATATTGGTTAGTGCAGGGCACGTGGTAGGTTGGAACAATAATCTGTGGGCTGTGGTGATTTGGAGATAGTCTAGATGGTTGGGGAGTTCAAGCCAATTTAATGAATGAAGGGAAGAACAATGATGGGAGAAGGATTTGGCTTTGGTTGCAAATTTAGAGATTTTATTGTAACAGGGTTCCAGTTTGGAGGAGAGAGTGGCGGATAGGTTAGTAAGTAGAGGAGCACCATACAGGAGAAAGGGTAATAGATAGGTAGTGGCTAGCGTTAGTCTGGTGGAGGGAGAGAGGAAGTGGCTGTTTCTGTAAAGTAAACCAAGTTTTATATGGGTTTTCTTAATGTTTTGATGAATGTGAGTATTGAATTTCAAATGTTTGTCAATGGTAACACCAAGAAGTTTGGCGGAGGGAACAATCTCTATGGTGGAGTTACTTTGGCTGATAATTTGGAGTGAGTTTTTATCAATAGGGGAAGTTTTCGAGGGGGGAAAATAGAAGAATTTTGGATTTGTTGGCATTTAGTGAGAGGTGATTTTGGAGCATCCAATTTTCAGTGGTTGAGAAAGCAGTTTGTGTCACTGATTGGAGCTCAGCTAGGTTAGAAGTGCAGCAAATAAAGTAGAATCATCTGCATATTGCACAATTCTAGTGTTGGGTATAACTTTGTGAAAGTCGTTAATAAAGATGTTGAATAGCACTGGGCCAAGTATGGATCCTTGGGGTACCCCAGTAGGGGTTGGAAGGAAGGTGGAGGTGCCTTGTCCCCATTTTACAGCCTGAGACCTATCTAAGAGATAGCTGGAGAACCAGGAAAGGGTCTTGTGGGAGAGATTAAGATTGGAAAGATGGTTTAGTAGGTGGGTATGGAAGATGGTATCGAATGCTTTGGATAAATCCAGAAGAACTGTTGATACTATTTTAGCCGGACTCACCTACATGCACTACCGGTAATGTACGTGCTGCTATTCAACTGCAGCAGAGGGCTAATAACATTGAAACCCATGCCAACAGACTGCTGAGGTTGCACCGACAGGCTGATTTTTCACGGTCGTTGGATTAAATAGTGGTTTTATTCTACTACGGTTGTCCGGCTTGGTTCATTGCCTTGGAATTACATTTTTCATTGATACTATTTTACCAGAGTTTGGGTGAGATTTACAGTGTGTAAGGAGGAGAGAAGGGCAGTGTTGGTACTGTGTCCTGGACGGAAGCCGTGTTGGGTGGGAGTGATTAGCTGGTGTTTGGTTAGGAAAGGCATGAGCTGAAGGTGGATGCATTTTTCAAGAAGTTTAGAGATTGGGGAGAGGATAGCTGTGGGTCAGAAATCTGAGGCACTACTGTTTTTGCCACCCTTATGAAGAGGTAGAATAAAGGCAGCATGCCATAATTTGGGCACATAAGATTCCAGCAAGGATCTATTGATCAGAATACTGATTGGGAGGGCAATACCTTCAGTGGCTATTTTTAGGAAGGAGGATGGGATGTTGTTGGGGGCATTGGAGCATGGCTTTAGTTTTGAGAGTAATTTCTTAATATGGTAGACTGAGATGGGTTGAGGAGAAGGGTTATTGTTGGTAAAGGTCTTGGTCAGTTCCGCAATAGAGGTGGTAAAAAAGGAATTGCACAGATAGGCAATTTCATGGTCAGATTTGCTGGTGTCAGGACAGGGAATGATTTTAGTACCTGCGTTAAGAAGGGAATTAACTGAGTTCCAGAATTTTTTGGGATTTTTTTGGATGATTTACTTGTAGTTTGATGTAGTAAGACTTTTGTCTTTAATGACTTGTTTTTTGACAAGGTTGCGTAGTTGCGTAAATAGGTTACCTAGTGCTGACCGCCGTAGTGTTGCTACAAGCTCGGTTGTGCTGGCTTGCACTACAATTTGAATTGTATTTACTACTGTTTTAGCTGCTTTTCTGTAACAAAAAAAAAATTCTAAGGTTTTTTTCCTGCCTTTCCTGTAACTAGTCAAGTCCAGATACAGACTTGCTGTATCCAGGACTGTTGAACCCCCCAAGCCTTTCTGTGTTGGAGGGGAAGCCTTCTAACTTATCAGTGGGAGTGGTAAGCACTAGCTAGCCTATCTACCATGGGAACAGTGGGTTTTGGCCCTGAAATTGTAGTTCATTGGCCGTTGGGCAGCTTTTCCATCTCTTTCTACTTTCTGGTTAAAAGGACGTTTTGCGTTTGGTCCCAGCCTTTCCTATAACTAGTGTAATCCAGGTACATATTTGCTGTATCCAGGACTGTTGGTAAGCTTCTGAGCCCCCCAAGCCCTTCTGTGTTGGAGAGAAGCCTTCTAGCTTATCAGTGGGAGTGGTAAGCACTAGGTAACCTATCTATCACAGGAGGAGTGGTTTCTGGCCCAGAAATTATAGTTTATTGGCCGTTTGGGAAGCTTTTCCATCTCTTTCAACTTTCTGATTTAAAAGCCTGTGTTTGCGTTTGTTTCCTGCCTTTCCTGTTACTAGTCTAGTCCAGGTACAGATTTGCTGTATCCAGGACTCTCTAAGCTTCTGAGCCCCTCCAAGCCCCTTTCCGTGTTGGAGAGAAGCCTTATAGCTTATCAGTGGGAGTGGTAAGCATCAGGTAGCCTATCTACTACAAGAGGAGTGGTCCCTGGCCCAGAAATTGTAGCTATTGGCTGTTTGAGCAGTTTTTTCCATCTCTTTCAACTTTCTGGTTTGAAAGCCGCACTTGTGCCTGTTTCCTGCCTTTCCTGTAACTAGCCTAGTCCGGTTACAAAGTTGCTGTATCCAGGATTGTTAGTAAGCTTCTGAGCCCCCAAGCCTTTCTGTGTTGGAGGAAAGCCTTCTAGCTTATCAGTGGGAGTGGTAAGCACTAGGTAGCCTATCCTCCATGGGAAGAGTGAGTTTGGCCCAGAAATTGTAGTTTATTTGGCTGTTTGGGCAGTTTTCCATCTCTTTCAACTTGCTGGCTTAAAAGCCTACGTTTGTACTTGTTCCCTGCCTTTCCTGTAACTAGTCTAGTCCAGGTACAGATTTGCTGTATTCCAGGACTCTTTGTAAGCTTCTGAGCCCCCCAAGCCTTTCTGTGTTGGAGGGAAGCCTTCTAGCTTATCAGTGGGAGTGGTAAGCATTAGGTAGCCTATCTACCACAAGAGGAGTGGTTCCTGGCCCAGAAATTGTAGCTATTGGCCGTTTGGGCAGTTTTTTTCCCTCTCTTTCAACGTTCTGGTTCCGCACTTGAGCTTGTTTCCCACCTTTCCCGTAACTAGCCTAGTCCAGATACAGAGTTGCTGTATCCAGGACTGTTGGTAAGCTTCTGAGCCCCGCAAGCCTTTCTGTGTTGGTGGAAAGCCTTCTAGCTTATCAGTGGGAGTGGTAAGCACTAGGTAGCATGTCTACCACGAGAGGAGAGGTTCTTGGCCCAGAAATTGTAGTTTATTGACCATTTGGACGTTTGTCCATCTCTTTCAACTTTCTGGTTTAAAAGACCACATCTGCACTTGTTTCTTATCTTTCCTATAACTAACCTACTGGGTAGCACTAGAAAGCCTTAAACTGATACAAGCCTTCCAGCTTAGGAGAGAGACTTTGGAGTGATTAAGTATCAGTTTTCTGTACTTTCTTGCTGTACTTAACTGTTTTCCACCTAAACACAGATTTTCCAGCGTTTATTGTGATTTAAAAGCTTTTTCACATATTGTACTTATTTGACTGTCTTCACTTTTCAAAAGTTGTTTTTTGTTTAAATAATTTGTTTAACTGTTGTAGGCTACACACTAAAGTGCGATATCCTTTTCTGATCATTTGTAGTCGTTTAAAGCTGTATTAAGTGTATTTTTTTACTGTTTTTGCCTAATCTTTTCAAAAAAAAAAATTCCTTGTTTCCCGCCTTTCTAAGCTAGTATAGTCCAGTTTTTAGGCTAGTGCTGAATTCAGGGCTGTGATACTAGTTTCTGAGTTGCCCATACCTTACTTGGATAGAAGGAAGATTCTCTGTTCACCTGTGAGAGAGGGGAGCTTTGAGCAACCCATTTTATTTATTTATTTTATTTATTTGCAGTTGGTTTACCAGGATAGTCCATTGGGCCAAAAGAACCCGTTTTCAATGGAGTCCTGGGGAGAAAAGCTCCAGCACAGACAAAATTAGGTACATACAAGATTGCTAAAATAATGATAATTATACAAGTAGTAGATAAAACATTTTGCTCAAAATTCAAGAAGCATTCAAACATTACAATAAATGAAGATTAATGCGAAGTAAGTGAGCTGAGACAGTAATGTGCTTTACATAACAGAGTTGTAATTGAGAGGGAACATAACATTACATTACAGAGTAGTTATTCTGAAGGAGCACAAGCTTTGTTAGGTAAAGTTGAGTATGAAGGCATAGAGGAGGTTGGATGCCATATATTTATGAGGGTGGGAGCAAGAACAATCCCATTGGGACCTGAGATGTGTATGGAGGAGTTTTGAATATGTAGTGATTAGAGGTGGTAGGAATGGATGGTGGGAGTGAGTTCAGAGGGACAGGTTAGAGGATAATAAGTGTTTACCTGGGGATAAGATGGTTTATGAACTTTGAGTAGGTTTTGATTGTTGGACCTTAAGACTCTATTTGGTAGGTGCATTTTGAAGGCAGAAGACAGGGAGGGACAAAGAGAGGGGTTAAGAATGAGCTTATGAGCTAAAGTCAGCTGTATAAAGATAAGATGATTAGGTAGTTCGAGCCAATTTAGTTTATGGAGAGAGGAACAGTGGTGGGTGGAGGACCTATGGCTATTTGCAAATTTGGCAATTTTGTTATAGCAGGAGGAAAGCTGGCTTTTTTAGAGAGAGAAGAGAAGAAGTCAGTGGAGCCCCCCGAAAGAAGAGAGGGAATGAGAAAGGAGGAAGCGAGAGTGATTTTGGATGATCTAGTAAGATACTGATTCTGCCGGTAGAGCATACCTAGTTTTTGATGAGTTTTCTTAATATTTAGTTGTAGATGGGAGTTGAATTTAAGCTGATTGTCAATTAGAACACCTAGTAGCTTAGTTTCAGATACCAGTTCCAAGGGAGAGTTGTTTTGGCTGGTAATTGAGAAAGTCCTATCCCTGGAGGAGTGATTCCAGCCCAGAAGTTAGTAGTTTATTGGCCATTTTGGACTAAGTTCTATCTCTTTCATTTCCCTACTATAAAAACCGCATTTGCACGGTTTTGCACACCGGGCAGTGCCAGTTAGCTACGGTTAAATTATTCCCGGCTCCACTAAGTCTCCTCTTCAGTTTTTCACTTGAAACTAGTCTAACTCTCAACCTAAGCACTCAAAAAGCATCTTACAGCCCAGCACTTGCTCAGACCTAATAGCAAGCACTAATATACCCCAACACCGATTGCCGAGCAGGGCAAGGCTCTTTATTCACCCCTCACCAACCAAGTGACTCAGCAGCTCACCCTACTATTCAGGCATGACCAACGGGCAACTTCAGGAGCACTCTCCAGTCCAGCTGGTAAATCTGGGTATCCTGAGGCAATGTTACATCTGCCTCATGTACACAGACAACCCTCTCCTCCTACCACAAAACACTAACATATGCGAGAGATGCAATTATACAGCCAAACTGGAAGCAAAGTTGTCTCCACCCAAGACTGGAACAGACAGTCAAGAGGAGAAGGTTAACACCTGCACCACAACTCCAGCAGCACAGAGACCTACTAAAACAGCACTGGCAAAAATACACATAAATACATAAAATCATACTCGCAGGCTCTAAATAAAAACCTGCAAAAGCATCAGAGACCTCCAAAGCAGACACCCAAACAACCTGCACTTCCCGTCACAAACCAGGCAACACATAAAACACAAAATCAGTTGCACAATCACAGCCCTTAAGGCGAAATAACATGCCTAACACACTAGTAATAGGTGACTCTATAGTCAGGCACACTGACATCCCACTCACTAGGTTGGATAAGCAGAAGGTTACTGTTAGCTGCCTGTCAGGAGCCAGAATCCGCCACATAACACAAGCACTCAGGTCACTCCAGAACAAGTACAAATATGACTCTGTCATTGTTTATGTTGGTGTGAATGACCTGAGATGTACCTCCCTGGACTACATGAAAAGAGACATAGAAGAGCTCTCTGATCATGTAGCCCAGGCTGGTATGACCCTGACTAGCATCCTGCCCTCACCAAGAATGATAAGTCAGTATAAAGAAAAAATTATTAATTTCAACAACTGGCTAAGCTTCTGGTGTCATTCAAAGGGGATTCAGTGTCTGTCAGCCTAGGACGACATGCTCGACAAGCCATGTTGCTTTGCAAGAGACGGCTTGCACCTGTCACCCCTACGCTTTTGAATACTGGCCAAGGCTCTTGCTGCCCCCCCATAGTGCCTTTTTTAGGCAAGGCTCAAAAGTCAAACCCACCTCCATAAACAGCACAATTAACAGAAAACTGAGGGTTATGCTACTCAACGCCAGGAGTTTAAATCTCAAAATGCACGCGCTCGAAGCACTCCTCAGTATGGAGAATGTCGACATCTGTGCAGTAACTGAAACCTGATTCAAGGCTCCAGTGATCACCCCAGCATTACCAGGCTACAACTCATACCACATGTTTTCGCCACAGAACACGGACTGAAACACAAAAGGAGGGGGTGTATCCATATTCATCAAGGATACCTACACCTGCAGATTAGTGGCACAGCATGATACCTCTGAGATCATCTCATCCATGTGCAACTAACATCGGACAAATCTGCAATGTAAATTGTGGCCTGCTACAGATTACCCTCCATGACCCAGGACCACCACTCCACTTTTCTGGAAACACTGGAAAACATGAAGGTCCTACCAAACACCCTGGTATTGGGCGATTTCAATTACTCTACCATTCACTGGGAAAACTACTCGAGTATAAATTCCCAGGCCCAGCGCTTCCTGGAATTCATCAACTCAAACACCCTGGATCAGCTGGTAAACTCCCCTACCAGAGGTGAAAACATATCAGACCTGGTCATCACCAACATGGGCGGCAGGTGTTCCACACCGGAGGTCAACCTGTAACTGGTTAGATCAGACCATAAACTAATCACTCTGGATGTCCACACCTCACCACCACCCCCAACTAAAGAAACCACAGTAAAAAACTTTTCTAAAGCAAACTTCACCTTACGTAAGTTTCACAGCCCCCACGCTAAAGGATAACGCTGTCCAAGATGCAGAAACCTTTACAAATGCACTCTATGAGCACCTACAAGGATGCATGGATCGTGCCATCCCTAGCATAACAAAGACTTACTCCTCTAAGAGAAGGAAACCAGTTTGGTGGACCCCTGCAATAAACAGGCTATACAATAGAAGGAGGAAACTATTTCAGAAAAAAAGCAAATCCCAAGAAAAGACATCCCTGATCAGTATCAGTAAGAAACCAAGGTCCCTCATGAAATCATCCAAGGCTAACTTCGAAAGAAAAATAGCCAAGGATTAAAAAGATAACCACAAAGCCTTCTTTAGCTATGTTAAGAATCTAAGTGGCAACTCGCAGATATGCACTGAACAAGTGCAAAATAGCACAAAATATACTGAACCTACTGATATTGCCAACATCCTGGCAGATAGATTCAGTGCAAACTTCACCCCCCCCTCACCTCCAAAAGGGTCCACAACAATACCAGAAAAGTGTAGTGTCCCAAAAATGACATACGCACATGTGAAAACAGCCCTTTCAAAGGCCAAAAAACACAGCATCAATGGGACCAGATGGTGTCCCAGGCTGCGTCTTGCACGAACTACAGAACAAACTAACCCCCCACCTAAACACGCTGTTCAACCTCAGCCTCTCCACAGGCTATGTGCCCACAGAATGGCACACATCAACGGTTATTCCTCTCCACAAAGGAGGGGCCACAACTGACCCAGGTAACTATCGCCCCATAAGCCTGACTAGCCTGGTCTGCAAGGCTATGGAGCGCATCATCATGGAACTCATTAACAAAGACATTGGGAACCTCCAAACACTTGACCTGACCCAGTGCGGTTTTGTTAAGGGCAGATCATGCCTACTAAACCTGGTTGACTTCTTCGAGGCAGTCACCAAGGCCATAGATGAGGGAAAGGTGGTTCACATAGCCTACCTTGACCTCACCAAGGCTTTCGACACCATTCCCCACTCAGTATTGCAGAAAAACTCACCAGCCTGAACATAAACCCCTACGTCATGAGATGGGTTGCCAACTGGCTTACAGACAGAACTCACATGGTAAGAATAGCAGGCTCCAGGTCTGACGCTAAACCAGTCACAAGTGGTGTCCCGCAAGGCTCGGTCCTGGGACCCCTACTGTTCGGCATATACTTCTCAGAAGTACAGGCAAACACAGGAGGACTATGGTTAACCAAGTTCGCCGATTACTGCAAACTGGGAGCCATAACTGACTCTCCTGCGGATACGGTCATCCTCCAAAAGGGCCTTACTGAGATGGACACCTGGTGTCAAAGTCATGGCCTCAAGCTAAATGCAAAAAATGTATAGTCATCCCATTTGGGAAAAACTAAACACCCATGAATTACCACATAGGTGGCAGCCCCCTTAATACAGAAGAGGTAATAAGAGATCTGGGGACCCAGGTAGATAGTAATCTCTCCTTTGACAATCATATTGCCAAAGTAGTTAGGAAATCCTTCTATGTGGCCCATCTAATTACTAAAGGGTTCGCATCTAGAAATAAAGAGGTTATAGTGCCCCTCTACTCGTCACTCATTAGACCCATCATAGAGTACAATGCCCCATTTGGGATGTACCTCACATGACACTTCCAACAGCTGGAAAGACCACAAAAGTACATCACCAAGAGGATTACTGGTCTCAAATATATGTCCTATGCAGCCCGACTGAAAAAACTTCGGCTGTACTCAGTGACATATCGCTTACTCAGAGGTGATCTCTGCCTGACTTACAAAGCCATGTCCAACTCAGAACTGATGGACATACTCCACCTAAAGAAATCCAAGTCACTGCGCGCCACGCTAAACCTCGCCACATCAATAAATACAACATGCTGGAGGGATAGATTCCTATCACAGAGACTCCCCATGCTTTGGAACAAAATTCGAAATTACATCAGGCAGAGCACCTCACTAACACTCTTCAAGAGAAACCTCGACGAGTGGATGGGTAAGAGAAAATACACCCCTGGGATCACTTCATTGGCTCTGCTTGACAGAGGATCAGTTAACTAATCAATGGGGCGGCGAAAGCCGACACACACTGGCTATGCTTATAAATGCCCTCAGCAGATAGCCTAGTACCTACCTATGAACCTATGATAGATTTGGATGGCTCAACCCTTGTGGATGTGACCCTGGAGTTGGGTTCAGAGTCCACGGTCAGTGAACTAGATGAGGCCAAAGGAAAGGGAACCAGACTTGTCTGGCCAATAGGGTGCAGTGAGGATTACTCTGCTGCTCAACCGAACAGCTTTCTTTAAAAATTGTGGGATCAGGGGAAAGGGAGGAAAGGCATAAAGTAGTGTTGTGGGCCAATTGTGTACTAAAGTGTCCCTCTGAGACTCCCCCTGAGGGGGGATTAGGGCGAAGAAGTTGCTGCATTTGTGGTTGGTGGGAGATGCGAATAGATCACAGCAAGGCTGATTCCAGTGACTGAAAATCTCTGCCGCTATGACATGGCTGAGGAACCACTCGTGAGGCAGGAGAATGCATCTGCTCAGTTTGTCCGTAATCATGTTGGAATCCCCGGGAATGTGCATTGCTATCAGAAAGCAGTTGGAAGAAATCGCCCATTGCCAAACTCTCATGGCTTCTTGACACAAAGAGTAGGATTTGGTTCCTTCCTATTTGTTGATATAGCAGATGACCGACATGTTGTTCGACTGGATAGCAATTGTCCCTGATGGGAGGACAGACTGACATGTTTGCAATGCCAAAAGCACTGCCCTCAGTTTTACGACACTGATATGCAAGTTGGCCTCCATGGGGGACTTAGACTGTCTTTCCCTGAAAATGCCCCCCCACCCATCAGGGATGCATTCCTGGTCACTATGGCTTTGGGCTTTAAGGGTGAGAAGGGGTGAATCCATAATTCCTTTTCTGGCTTCATCCACCAATTCAAGTCTTATTTGCAGCGGTTTTCTATGTGGATCGGAAAAGACATAGGGTGTATTAACAGGGACCACTGTGATGCCAGGAGCTGGGTTCCTATTACATGATCAAATGCTAAAAATAGTGAACGCTCATTTGTTGAGCCCAAATGCATGAAACCACAGACTATCGAAGGAATGATCAGTGAATTTTTTCCCAGGGAAAAAATTTGCTGGGCCTTTCTGTAGACTTTGCTGTTTTCTTCAATGTGATGTGATCTCAGAGTTGGTATATCTAAGGGGGGGGGGGTGAAGCCCCCCACTTTATGTTGCCTGTACATTTTTATTTTTGGATCAGCAATTTTTTTTCCCTGGGAAAAAATTCACTGATCCATTCCTTTGACATTTTGTGGTTTGGTGCATTTGGGTTCGATGATAGTTTGTTCGCTATTTCTAGCATTCAGTCATATTATATGAACCTCCAGGAGCCATTGTAGTAGTCATTTGCCAGAGAAACTATAGTAATCATTGCTACCATTGATCCTAGCAGTTGACGGACAGCACAAGCTGGAACTTTGTCCTGAGAGAGTATCACTTGGAGTTGAGATCTTAATCTTTGGAGCCTGTGATGCGGAAGGGCAACCAGGCAAGATCATGTGTCGAAAGTCAGTCCTATGAACTCTAGATTTTGAGTAGGTGCCAGTTTTGACTTTTTTCATTTACTGAGATCCCTAAGGATCTTGCTAGTTGTAGAGTGTAATGCAAGGCGAGAAGCAATAGACATTTGGTAGGAGTGGTAAGGATTCAATAGTCTAGATATGGAAACACCCTGAATCCTCGCAGTCTCAAGTGAACTGTTACCACTGCCATACATTTGGTGAACATTCTGTGGGCTGTGGACAGACCAAAGGGCAGCGCTCGAAACTGGTAGTGACTGGCTCCCAGCCAGAGGCGGAGAAATCTCCTGGAGCGTTTGTCCATTTTTATATGATAATACGCATCCTGAAGATCTATCGAGCAACATTCAGTCATCTTTCTCCAGAAACAGGAGGACAGATTGAACCATGACCATCCAAATTTTGTCTGTTTGATGAACCAAATTACATCTGGTCTGGTGGGACTGTTTGGATGGCTTTTTCGAAGCAGCTTTTGAATTTCCTGTGCTGCTGCATCCTGCTGACTGGGTGGAACATTGGGATTCGCCTTTGTAGCCTAGGGTGAAGATCGAAAGGGATGTGGCAACCTCTGGTAATTATCGTCTGCACCCAAGAATCTGTCATTATGGAATGTCAGGCTAGGTGGTGCAGAGAGAATCATCCCCCAACTGCTTCCAGAGGCAAGCAATCGGGCCACGCTTCAGAAGCGCTGGTAGGACTGCCCAGAGAAAGAATCTCTGGACCCTGGTTACGCGGACCCCCTCTGCCTTGGGGAGGGCATCTTCCTGAGGAGTTCCCCCTCTGCCCCAGGGAAAACTCGCCACGTGTGTCTTGGAAAGGCCCATGGGATTTTCTGAACCACATTTTTCCACCTCTCTGATTCCCAGAGTAGGATCATTCTGGAGTAGAAAAAACCACGCCCACAGCAGACAGGATCTTGCCGTCCTTTTCACACCTGGCTAATATGTCTTTATCCTTATGGCTGAAAAGAGAGGCAGCGTCAACAGAAGCATTGACGAAGGAAGACTTAAAAGCGTCCACAAATACACAAGCACATCCAGGCGTGACGTCTCATGACAACGTCCACACCCACTGCTCTGCCCACCCCTTCGGTAGTATGAGAAATCAACCACATGGACGAATTAGATATGGATTCCAAGGTGGCAAGCTGTGAGACAACTTTGTCTCATACCTCAGGCAATGCTCCTGCTAGGTTTCCCCGAGAGTTCCATGATGAGGTCCCTCTGGAGATGAGTAGTGTGCGCCAAATAATTCAAGGACCATATAGCAAAGGTCGATGAAGCATATACCCACTTCCGTAGTCTGTCCATCGTCCGTGACTCCCTGTTTGGAGGAAGGACAGCAGAACTCTCCTCAGCGAGTTCCTTTGTAGTGGCTGCCGCCACCACCATAGCATCTACTGCCAAGTCTCTGGACAAATGAGAGTGATCCTCTGGAGGGGGGAGAATTTTGTTTGGTCTTTGGGGATTGGCTCAACGGTGTCAGGACTCTTCCAGGTGCACTGCACGATGACCTGGACTAATTCACCTGCAGGCAAGGTCACCCAGGAAGTAGAGGGTCAAGCACAGAAAGCCTGCAAGAATACAGATTCCTCAGAGGAAGGGCTTGGTGGGCTTCCAGTCACCCTACTACTTTAAAATTTCTAGTATGTCTCCAAAGGATACATCCTCAGGGGGCAACCGTGGGGACCCTTCCCAATCATCATAGTCTGTATCTTCGGTAAGAGATTCTTCAGGGGAATCCAATTGCTTCCTCTTGCATGATCTCTTAGGGGGTGGCTCTTCATGGGGGGCATTTGAAGAAAACTCAGAAGGGAGGGTGTTCTGTGGTAGGGTATCTTGAGGCTCACATGCCTGATGTCTCAGCATAGTGGACTGTGTTAGCTGCGTATCAGAGGACATGTAAATGTGGCATTCCAGTGCCAAAGGAACAAGCTGTGAACCTGCTGAGGTGAGTGCCCTCTCCATAACCTGATAGGCAGGCCCACCCAAAGAGGGATGGGAGCCCGGAACCAAAAAGACAACCTCAGAAAAGGGGTCACACTCCACTCCGATGAGTCTGCCCCCAAGGAAGGAGCCACAAGAGGACTAGGAGCTGTCAGAGCAACTGGAACCGTAGACTGCGCCGAGTTAGGGGTCATGGTGCCAATAGACCAGTCATGGTCTTGAGGGTGGGTCAGCTCCGACTGAGACATGGATCATAGGCTAGGCTCCAGAACCATGGTAAGATCTACCAGAGGAACCGAAGGAGCTGGCACCAGGACAGGCATTGGCATCGAAGGTTCCAAAACTTGCGGGGAGGTCGAATGAGGAATATACGTTGGGAGTCTGTGGAGAAAATTCCTTGGTTCTGGGTGGGAGGGAGGATTTCGATGGAACTGGGATTCCTATGGCCGCCAGGAGCTGATCCACAAGTATCACTACATCGAGTTCTGAAAGGCTCCTTGTGGAATGGGTTGACATCCCCAATGGAGATTCAGGAGGGTCAAGAAATGGGATAACATTGTCCAAGAAATGGATCAACAAACAAGGAGTACTGGGTTCAAGCTAGAGTCTTGGCCTTCGGCACCACGGTCGGAAGACCACAAGGATGTGTTGGAGGTGGCGTAGTGACCTGTATTGGAGGAGAGAGACTATTTTTGGTGCCGAGAGAGCCTGTGATACCTTGGAAATGGTCGGTACCATAGGTGTGGAAGTCATTATCAGCTCCGTAGACAAGGACGGCACCGTGGATGGAGTTTTAAACTCTGGTGCCGAGATCGGTGTAGAAGTCAATTTTGCCCATTTTGGTTCTATATGGACCTGGGCCTTAGTGGATTTTGTTTCCAGAGAATGAGAAGATGGTACTGACTGACTCCTCTTCTTTGATTAATTTTTAGGAGGTGTTGAGACCACCGCCTCAAATAAGGCCTCCGAGAAAGGGTTTTTTAGAAGACCCTTGAATATCAATTTATTCTTGCGCTCATCTAAAGTGTGGGCACTAAAGACCTTACATGGAGGTTGAATTTTTAAATGTTGTACTCCAAGACATTAAATGCAGGATAGATGCCCATCAGAGTTAGGCATCTTCCTACTACATTTATCACATTATTTGAACCTTTTGCTCCCTTCTTATCTGCCATTCCAGTAGTTTATACTCCACAATATATCGTGAAAAACAGCAAGATAAAACTCCTGAGAAGAAATTTTAAAATTTTTCTTTTTGAAAATTACCAACGCTGATAAATAAAGAATACCCAAAATGTAAAGGGAAAGGAGGGAATACCAATGATGGTATTAGAAACTACCACAGAGGTAAGGGAGGGGCTTGTACCACCAATGGTAATAAGAAATATCCAAAAAACAGTAAAAGGGGAGAAAAAGGACTCACACGCAGAGGGAAACTATATTTAATAGATAAAACAAAGAGGTTGTAAACACGGCCACTAGGGAGTAAATAAACTTTTAATTAAACAAATTAAAAAACTGTAAGTGCTTTCGTGTCTCTTCAAGACACTTCATCAGACATATACAAAAACAATTTTTACTTCATCCAAATACTTCTCTGTTAACACTTCAAACTAACCAATCACAGCCCTGTATTAATTTGAACACTAACTATTCATCTTAAGCTCTCAAATCAAATACAATATGTAAAGAGCAAAAAAGTGTGTATGTATGTGTGTGTGTGTGTGTGTGTGTGTGTGTGTGTGTATATATATATATATATATATATATATATATATATATATACATACACACACACACACACACACACACACACACACACACACGTATATATCATTAGAAAAAATGGGGAGGAAAGGTACTCCATAGCTATGTACACGTTAGACATTATATATGTGAAGATATATATTAGCTATTTTTAACTATTTAATAATCACTATAGAGATATAGGCATTATTCTAAAAGATCTGTATCACTCTAAAAGGGTCAATAGATGGCAGCAAACTCCAAACAACAAGATAACATTACCCTTTCAGTCAAACCAGACCTAAAACCTAACTCCTTACAGTTCACTTTAACCCCAGAAATAGTAAGATTTTTAAACTATAATACAAAGACTACATGAAATGTATATGTATCATCAGTATCTTTCAGCTGTTCCCGTTAGGGGTCACCACAGCGGATCATCTATTTCCATTTCTTCCTGTCCTCTGCATCTTGCTCTGTCACACCAACCACCTGCATGTCCTCTCTCACCACATCCATAAACCTTATCTTAGGCCTTCCTCTTTTCCTGTTACTTGGTAGCTTCATCCTTAGCATCTTCTTCCCAATATACTCAGCATCTCTCCTCAGCACATGTTCAAACCAATGTAATCTTGCCTCTCTGGCTTTGTTCCCAAACCTTCCAACCTGGGCTGACCCTCTAATATACTTATTCCTAATCCTGTCCACCCTCGTCACACCCAGTGCAAATCTTAACATCTTTAACTCTGCCACATCCAGCTCAAACACCTGCCTTTTTGTCAATGCCACTGTCTCCAACCCATATAACATAGCTGGTCTCACTACACCCTTGTAGACCTTCCCTTTCACTCTTACTGGTACTCGTCTGTCACAAATCACTCCTGACACTTTTCTCCACCCACTCCATCCTGCCTGTACTCTCTTCTTCACCTCTCTTCTACACTCACTGTTACTCTGAACTATTGATCTCAAGTATTTAAACTTATCCACCTTCTCCACCTCTACTCCTTGCATCCTCACCATTCCTCTATCCTCCCTCTCATTCACACACATATATTCTGTCTTAGTCCTGCTGACCTTCATTCCTCTTCTCTCTAGAGCATATCTCTCCAGGGTCTCCTTCACCTGTTCCCTACTCTCACTACAGATCACAATGTCATCTGGAAACATTATAGTCCACGGGGACTCCTGTCTGATCTCGTCTGTCAACCTGTCCATCACCATTGCAAATAAGAAAGGGCTCAGAGCTGATCCTTGATGTACCCCACCTCCACCTTAAATGCATCCGTCACTCCCACCGCAGACCTCACCGCTGTCACACTACCTTCGTACATATCCTGTACCACTCTTACATACTTCTCTGACACTCCCAACTTCCTCATACAGTATCACAACTCCTCTCTAGGCACCCTGTCATATGCTTTCTCTAAGTCTACAAAAACACAATGCAACTCCTTCTGACCTTCTCTGTACTTCTCCATCAACACTCTCAGAGCAAACATTGCATCTGTAGTGCTCTTTCCCGGCATGAAACCATACTGCTGATCACTAATCATCAACTCCCTTCTTAACCTAGCTTCCACTACTCTTTCCCATAACTTCATGCTGTGACTGATCAGTTTAATCCCTCTGTAGTTACTACAGCTCTGCACATCACCCTTATTCTTAAAAATCGTACCAAAACACTTTCTCCATTCCTCAGGCATCCTCTAACTTTCCAAGATTTCATTAAACAATCTGGTTAAAAACTCCACTGCCATTTCACCTTAACACCTCCATGCTTCCATTTTTCATCCTCTTCATAGCTATCCTTACTTCCTCCTTGCTAATCCATTGTACTTCATGATTCTCTCTTCATTCATCAGCCCCTCAAAGTACTCTTTCCATCTGCTCAACACACTCTCCTCACTTGTAAGTATGTTTCCGTCATTATCCTTTATCACCTTTACCTGCTGCACATCTTTCCTAGCTCGGTCCCTCTGTCTAGCCAATCGGTACAGGTCCTTTTCTCCCTCCTTAGTAATAAGTATACATGAAATGTATATGTATGCTAATCTAAAAATACACAACAATGTGCAAAAAATGTAACAATCAAATGTGGTATGTAAAAACTATATAAAATATAATATGATACATTATTTTAAATATTATGTCATATACCATACTTAAAGCACAATGGAAAAGAATATAAACAAAAATAATAATAATAATAATAAAAATAAGAATAAGAATAAAAATCAAATTAATATATCTATCATAAATCAATGCTTAAGGGGTTTATCAGCCAAAAAAGGTTTTAAAATAACCCTGTCATTTATACCAAACGCTCCATCTGCTTGTAATCTAATTACCCATTTCATTTCGCACTTCTCGGTATGATTCTTAAGGTTACCTAGCCTCACATTCATGTCGATCAATTCTATGACCAAAAATGTGAACTTGGGATAAATCATTGCTCAGAATGTGCCTAGCTAAGGTATTGCTCTCATCTTCTTTATTAATATTAGTAGAGATGCTCTCTAATGCATTCCCTAAGCATCCGATTTGCCTTTCCTATATAAAATACTTGACACTTTGCGCACTGAGCTAAATAGACTAAGTCCCTGGCCTTACAATTGGTATAATGTTTAAAGTCAAAGACCTTACCTGTGGTAGGATGTATGAAGCTGTTCCCATTAGCCATATAAGAATCATACTGAGAAGTGTGAAATGAAATGGGTTATTAGATTACAAGCAGACAGAGCATTTGGTTTAAATGATAGGGTTATTTTAAAACCTTTTTTGGCTGATAGAACCCATTAAGCATTATGACAGATGTATTAATTTGATTTTGATTTTGATTATTTTTGTTTACATTCTTTTCCATTGTACTTTAAGTATGGTACAGGACATAATATTTAAAATAATGTATCATATTATATTTCATTTTTGGAGCGCCTTCTGTGTGGAGTCTGCATGTCCTCCCCACGGTTGAGTGACATCTAAAGACATGCAGACAGGTACGTGCATGAATGGGTGTGCTTTCTTTGAAGGCTAGGCGTTGGGCTAGCAACTCAACACCGTAAAAATCCACTGCCAATCATTATTGGAACGGTCTTCTGCTGTGGCGACCCCTAACCGGGAAAAGCCAAAAGACTACACACATTATATTTCATTTTATTTTATATAGTTTTTACACACCACATTTGATTGCTACATTTTTTTACACATTGTTTTGTATTTTTATATTAGCATACATATACATTTCATGTAGTCTATTATTGGGTTATTAGATTACAAGCAGACAGAGCATTTGGTTTAAATCATTTACGGCCCGTAGAAAAAGCAAAACTTTTTTACCAACTAAAGCTTTATTTTACTGGTTGACTGTTAATTTTTGCATTAAAAATAAGAGAAGAACGTACTGTATAAATATAGAGTTAAAGTTTAAAGGCATCCTACATACTTACAGACCTTAAGAATACTGTGGTCTGGATTAGCCTATCAGGAGCCTTACTCCCTCCCCCTGACAAGTTACGTATGTGATCGTACTTATACCAGTTATGTAACCGCCATTTTCAAACCCCTTAGTGCTTATGGACTCAGTCAGCTGACTGTCTCTACAAACGCGGTATGTGAAAACAATTTTTCTTTTCAACAAGGTAACAATATATCTACATTTGAAGATATCCTGCACTGGTTATCATGTCACTACCCCCAAGAAACCCTACTACTTGGAGACTTTAACATAGACTGGGGCACCTGTTCCTTAGAATCCCCAACCACCCATATTAACCTGCATGCATTTACACAAATCATATCCACCCCTACCAGGATAGGTAAACCCAACCAAAAAGAAAGTATACTTGACTGGATACTCATAAACAGTCACCCCCAACTGTACACCTCTGGTACCCTCCTTAATGGCCTAAGCAATCACCTTCTCACATATGTAATTAAGCACAAAACTATTAATTCCCAACAACCCTTACTCAGAAAGGTTAGAAACAATAAAAACTTTGACCCTGCCAAATTCCAACAAGAACTAAACTCATGTAATTGGTCTATTCTAAAACACCTCCCCTCAGAGGAAGCAGTAGCATACTTTAACAACAAATTCCTTGAGATCCTTGATTTGCATGCACCTGTTCGTTCAAAGAGAACCAAGGCAAAAACTGCACCATGGCTTTCTATAGAGTCTAAACTCAAAATTACCCTTAGAAACAAAGCATGGGCTTTATGGCATTCTTCTAAAGACCCTTAAGATCACATTAAATACAGGCAATCCAGGAACAAAACCAAAAAAAATCAATTTTACAAGACAAAAAACAATACTACTGTAATTTACAGACAGTAAACCAAAATAACCCTCAGATGTTTTGGGCAGGGTTAAATAATCTACTACATCCTGGACAAACTTCAACCCCAATCCCTGCTACTACTATTGATAAAACCCCTGAAGATGTTTCTGATAGTTTTAACCAATTCTTTACTGAGACAATTCAAGCCCTAGCTAGCCAACTACCTCCTAGCTCCCCTGGTCCTGAAAGTAGCACCCCTAGAAACCTACTTGCGTTCCGCTTCCAACCAGTCGCCACTTCACTTATCCGTACCTTGATCAAAAAATTAAAACCCACTACACTTTCTGCTGATCAACTCCCTGCCGAGTCCCTACAAAAAATCAGCTGATGCTATTGCTTACCCCATCTCAATACTAATCAATAGAACCATAGTAGAATCTAAAATTCCCACCATCTGGAAAATATCCTATGTAATCCCACTTCACAAAGGAGGCAGCTCTACTGAATTCTCCAATTATAGACCAATAGCTATACTCTCTCCACTTGCAAAGATTATGGAAAAATGTATTCATAGACAACTCATGCACCACCTAATCCAAAATCGCCTTATGGCAGACACTCAGCATGGCTTCCGTCCTCATCACAGCACTACTTCAGCCCTCCTAGCCTTTACTAACACCATAAACCATAATCGCAACAATAATTATATATCCTCAGCCCTCTTTTTGGATCTTTCCAAGGCATTCGATATGGTTGATCACCAACTTTTAATCCACACCCTGCAAACATTCTGTCTAGATACTGGAGCCCTCCAATGGTTTCAATCCTACCTGAATGGTTGACAGCAGGCTGTCCTCTGGCAGAACAAACTCTCTAACCTTCTACCTAACCTCGGAGTACCACAAGGCTCTATACTAGGGCCCTTGCTGTTCTCCATCTTCATTAACGACCTTTATACTGTCATCCCAAAAGTCAGCTGTATCCAATATGCTGATGACTCTACTCTGATTTGCTCAGCCACATCTCCAGTAGAGTTATGGTCAGCTATCCAGACCACCTTTAATACAATAGAAAACTAGCTTTCTGAACATCGTCTGATCCTAAATCCCAAAAAAACAAAAATGCTGTTATTTTCACCAACATGTAAGTCTACCGCTTTCACCTTTACCATAAAATCAAATGATGGCACAATAATCTCCCCTGACCCATCTACAAAACTATTAGGTGTCATCATAGACAATAATCTAAAATTTGACCTACATGTTAATCAAACTATCAAAATCATCAATAAAAAACTAGGGTCGCTTTACAGAATAAAAGCCTTCCTAACCCCTCCAGCTAAAATTGCCATAGCTCGCTCTCACCTTCTTTCAACCCTTCTGTATGCATCCCTCTACTCTCGAATTTGAACAAGACTGTCCTTAACAAACTCTCAATTTGCTACAACCACATTGCCAGGTTTGCCACTGGGCTGCCTTTTAGGACACATCATTGCATCAATCTAAATCAGCTTGGTTGGCTTGAACTACCCAGCCTAATCCAGTATAACCAACTGATTATGGCCTATAAAATCCTCTATAATCTGGACAATACTCCTGCACTTAAAAATATTATCACCCCTATAACAATCCTAGACCGCTTCGATCCTCTAACAAACTACTAATTCAGATTAGCAAAATTAATAACACAGCCAGTGATTCTCTCTTTGCAAACTCTGTAAGTAGATCCTGGAACTCTCTTCCAGCTGATATTACCTTACTTTCCACCTTAGGTCAATTTAAAACTAGACTCAAACAACATTTGTCACTTAACTGGCTATGTCAATGTATCAAGCCTGGCTAACTCTCTCTAGAATGTGTAAAAATCTGTTAACCAGTTTACTGTGTAATTTCATTTAATCCTGACTTGTGCTCAGGACTAACTTTAACCTGTGGAACTTGTTTAACTTGCATACTTATGTAATCTCTGTAAATAGTCTGTTTGTAATATGTAATGCTGGTATTATGTAATGCTGTATCTGCTTACCCTTGGAGCTTTTCTCCCCGGGCCTCCGCTGAAAATGGACATGCATCCAGTCGGACTACCCCGGTCAACAAATGTAAAATAAAAAAAATAAATAAATAAACTGTAAGAAAAAGATTTTATTCTCAAGAACAAAGCGACAACTACTGAAGTTATTTGTTAGCTACTGACAGCCTAAAATAGTCAGAGTATGTCACAAACCTTGCGGTTGTATATCAGCTGAGTAGTAGCTGTACTTTAGGGATAGTGAATCACTGTAACAGTGAGCGAGACCTGCCTGAAATGCTACTGATAAAAATGATGCTAGCATGTTATGTATAAGGAATATCTCTGCAAATATTATTGTGTTTTCTCATGCATTACTGTATCATTCTGTGAAAAGTTCACTGAATTGTCTGTGCTGAACAGTAGTTCACTGATAAATGCTGTTCTGCCTTAAAGTGTAAACCCAACCAGTTGGTTTAGTTATAAAAGCTGAAGTTCCTTATTTTCGTACATGTGCTAACTTACTATCCATTATCAGGTCTTTCCACTCTACCTGTCTTTACCTTGAATAGCTCAGTATGCTGGAAGGAAAATCTCCTTGCTGATCCCATCAAGAAATCTCTCCTGGCTTGTCCCTCACTAGTGAAAAGAATTGCCAAAGGTCAATATCATCTCATCTGTGTCAACATTTCACTACCTTATAGCGAAACTGGGTCTACGGCACATCCTAATAGCCTTAGAAGCCCAAAAATAAAAAACGCTCGTTAATTTGGCCAAATACCAGTTGCTAGTACAACCAGGCTGGTATATTTTAGCCGTATCTGTCTAAACTAAATCATTTATGGCCCGCAGATGAAGCAGAACTTTTTTACCAACTAAAGCTTTATTTTACTGGCTGACTGTGAATTTTTGCATTAAAAATGACAGAAGAACGTACTGTATAAATGTAGAGTTAAAGTTAAATGGCATCCTACATACTTACTGACCTTAAGAATCCTGTGGTCTGGATTAGCCCCGCTGTGCTTGGGTTCGCTCCGTGCCCCACCCTGCCCCCAAATTCCACCCGCCCTTAGTAGTGCTAAATTTATAACCACTTTACCACACCCCTATTATCAGAACCAATCAGCATTACCTTAGTTAACCATAGGACCCATTCCTAATTACTATAACCCTCTCCATTTTCTTACTCTAATCTGGTTAGCAGCTCTCCTTTCTCTGTTTTTAAGCAGGTATTAGTTAAATACCTCTATAATGCCTCCATAAACCACACCTCCCAAATTAAAGCCTTCCTACTGCCTAATATCCTTGCTGATAATTCCCTATCTTCTCACAGCTTATGAATACCAGAACCTCCCAGGCTCTCACTACCCCAGATACTAAACCAGCACTCCAAATTTACCACATAACTTTAATCACCTACTACTCCCCCTCTCATCTAACTCCTTTAATACAAAAACTCATCATCTCATTCAAGCCAGATATATTAACCCCAGGACAAAATATTATCAAAAACTCATGCTTAAATTCCAGAAGCTCACAATCAGATTACGCTTTAACCTCATACCACCTGATGCAACCAGCCCCATAAATGATACCCCTACTGGCCTGCAAAACTTAAACCCTCCAACTCACTCCTGGTCTGTCACCTAAATATTAAAAGTATAAATAATAAAATCCATTACTTGCATGCCCTCTTGGCTGTACATTCCTCTGATGTACTATGCCTTACTGAAACCTGGCTCAAACTTGCAACTACTGATAATGAGGTCATACCTCCAAGGTTATAATATATTAAGACTAGACCGCACCTCTAGGAAGGGGGGGGGGTAGCTATATTGTAAAAATCCACACTAGATGTAACCATATCTAGTTCTCCACATGCTCCCCGAACTGATAATGCAGAAATACTTATTACTAAGCTACAAATTAAACACAAATCCATAAATATTGTTTGCATTTATATTCCTCCAGGTAACAACACAAATACCTAAAGGACATCCTCCAATGGCTGTCCACAAACTACCTCCAAGAAACCATTGTTCTCGGGGACTTTAATATCGGCTGGAACACCTGTTCCTCAGACTTCCCTACCACCCACATAAATTTGTATAGCTTTACCCAGGTCATATTCTCCCCCACAAGAATCAGTAAGCCCAACAACAAAGAAAGTATTCTAGACTGGATTCTCATAAACAACCATGCCCATATGTATAAAGCAGGCATCCAGCCTGAGGAAATAAGTGATCACTTCCTCACCTATATACAAAGGCAAAAAAAATGATATCCCTCAACTATCCACCTTCAAAACTATAAGGAGCAATAAGAACTTTAATCAAATTAAATTCCAAAATGAACTTAAGTCATGTGACTGGT
Source organism: Protopterus annectens (assembly GCF_019279795.1). NCBI lineage: Eukaryota > Metazoa > Chordata > Ceratodontiformes > Protopteridae > Protopterus > Protopterus annectens. The sequence goes on from NC_056732.1 coordinate 1,493,532,517, forward strand.
CTAATCTAAAACTGCGTCCACTAGATGAAGCAGTTTCGTACTTTAACTCTATGTTTCTTACTATCCTTGATAACCATGCTTCTACTCGTACTATTAGAACCAATAAAAAAGTAGCACCATAGCTGTCAAAAGATACCAGACAAAAAAATCGTACTTAGAAATAATGGTTGGGCCTCTTGGAGAGCCGCTAAATCCCAATGGTCCAACTTGTATATAAACAACTAAGGAATGATACAAAGAAGTCTATTATGCTAGACAAAAAAAAATATTACTGTCATCTGCAACACCACCAAAAATCATCCGCAAAAATTTTGGTCTAGTATAAATAATCTTCTCCACCCAGGACATTCGTCTATCCCTACCCGCTCGACTACACACCAAAAACCTCGGGAAAATGTTGCTAACACCTTTAACACTTTCTTTCCCTTGCCAACAATGGCTCCCAATAGCCCAAGTCTTACCGACCCCACACCCAGTACTCATCTCTTCAACTTTCAACCAGTACCAACATCACTTATTAGGTCACTAATCAAGAAAATGAAACCAACCACCCTATCGGCAGACCTCCTCTCCATAGAGCATCTTCAAAAAGCCGCAGATGAAATGGCATATCCCATTTCAATATTAATCAACAGAACTATTGTTGAAGCTTATATTCCCTCCATCTGGAAGCTCTCCCATGTTATTCCACTCGATAAAGGGGGTAGTTCCACTGAAATTTCAAATTACAGGCCTATAACCATCCTGTCATCCTCGGCTAAAATTATGTAAAAATGTATCCATAAACTCCTACCCTATCTCAATCTGAACAATTTCCTAGCCCCCTCCCAGCACGGATTTAGACCCCACCACAGTACAACCTCGGCCCTTCTTTCCTTCTCTCATACAATAAATCAAATCTGTAATAATAATGAGCTTTCCTCTGCCTTCTTTCTAGACCTATCAAAGGTGTTTGACATGGTAAACCACCAGCTACTCTTATGGCCACTAAATACACTCTCCATAGATAACCAGGCAATTCGCTGGTTTCAATCCTATCTAAATGGCAGACAACAAGCTGTACTATAGAAGGATAACTTATCCTCCCTATTACCAATCAGCCTTGGAGTCCCTCAGGGGTCTATATTAGGCCCCCTCCTATTCTCCATCTTCATTAACGATCTGTATACAGTCATCCCAACTGTAACTTGCATTCAGTATGTGGATGACTCTACTCTAATCTGTTCTGCTACCTCCCCGACCGACTTATAGACTTTATCCCAAAACACCTTTAACAAAGTAGAAAACTGTCTCACTTATCGCCGTCTCTTATTAAATCCAAATAAAACAAAGTTGTTACTCTTCACCCTCACTCGTAAGGTCCCTTTACCATCATTTACCATAAAATCTAACAATGGCTCCATAATTTACCCAGAACCAAGTACTAAACTATTAGGTGTAATAACTGACAATTTTAAGTTTGATGCTCACAACTGAACTATTAAAAACAGTCAATAAGAAACTTGGCTCTTTATATAAGATTAAACCATTCCTAACCCCATCTGCTAGGACTATGATTGCCCTTACACACTTACTATCAACCCTTCTTTATGCCTCTTCTATTTTCACAAACCTAAGTAAATATGACCTCAATAAACTCACTAGCTGCTATAATAATATTGCCAGATTTGCTGCAGGTTCAGCATATAGAACACATCACTGTCCTAACCTTGAATCACTAGGCTGGCTAGAACTACCCTGCCAACTTCAGTATAACCAATTAATAGTTGCTCACAAAGTTCTCTACCAACCAGAAAGCACACCCATACTTAAAAATATTGCCACCCCCTACAGTAACCTAAAAACACTCCGCTCTTGCAGCAGAATACTAGTACAAACTGTCAAATCAAACAACTTAGCTGGCGAATCATTATTTACACACTCTGCTGGCGAAACCTGGAACTTACTTCCTGCTGAACTTACTGCAGTCCCCTTCTTAACTCAATTTAAAATATCTCTTAAAAAACACATAAAAATGCATTGGTTATGCCCATGTACAAAACCTGACTAACCCCTTCTCAATTGCTATGTATCACTGAAAACCTTGGCTGCATGCAGAAACTTTCATTATCATAACTCTGATACATCAAGATTGATTACATGTCTCTTATCTATTGGAATGTACTACTGAACGATATAATAACTCGCACAACTATGTACTACTAAAAATGAATGTGTTCTCGCATAAAAGTTAATAATTGTAAAGTTTTTCTGTATGCATTCTGACAAATCTGAAATATTTATGTATGTGTTCTTGTATAAAAGTCTATAATTGTAAAGTTTCTCTGTATGTATGTAGGTCTCGAGCTTTTCTCTCCGGGCCTCTGCGGAAAATGGACTTATATCCAGTCGGATTTTCCCCGTTAACAAAACTAAAATAAATAAAATAATTAGTTTTAACATTTTAGGTATTTGTGGGGTTAAAGTGAGTTGTAAGGAATTTTGTTTTAGGTTTGGTTTGACTGAAAGGGTATAATGTTATATTGTTATTTAGAGTTTGCTGCCATCTGACATAGGAGGCATGATGTAAATCTTTTAGTCTTTTGCAATGTTTTGACTTTCTAAATGTACGTTTCTATTTTCATGACTACTATTTTTGTTATAATATCTGTCTGTATATCATATGTAAAACATACAAAATCTATGTAATTGTTGGAGCTTTTCTCCCCAGGTCTCCGTTGAGAATAGGCTCCTGGCCCAGTCAGACACTACCCGGTTAACAAATTAAATAAATAAATAAATAAATCTACTGACCCTTTTAGAGCAACACAGATCTTTTAGAGTAATGTCTATATCTCT